>NC_142800.1:67250283-67532211 GCF_049724085.1 Artemia sp. Qi Xiang Cuo
TTGTCATATCTCTTTGTATAGTCAATGATACTATTTGCATTCATATTATGAAATTCACGAGTTTCAATCTGTCTATTTGAAGTAATATCACATACAATGTTTTCAAGTGGTGAATCACATTCCGTCACAGCCAAATAAAAATCGCTTGGTTTATAGTCATAGTAGGTGGTGTCGTCACAACGATTACGTATAAACCAAATTGTCTTGTTACCCCAACAGTTGAATCGTAGACCAGATTCCTCTTCCCAGAATAATTTAAATCCACGACGATACCAATCCCGTAAAAATAAACTAAAATCAAGTTTGGGATTCTTTCCAATCATAGCGGTGTAAGTATTCTCCCACTGATCACATTTATCGTAGTGACAATTGGAGCACAGGTGCCCTCTAGGATGAGAGTCACACACCTCCTCAAGACATGAATTACATCCTTTAATTTGTACTGCCTAGCATCTATGTAATTTACAAGGATTACATAATTTACACTTTTCACTATAGTCATCAATAATTGTACAATTCACACATTGATTCCAACTGCCAAGAGTGTACATGCACAATGGACATATATAGAACATTTTTCGGTTTCCAATGTCAACTCACTCACAGGTAAAACAAAACTGATCCTCTTCGTTCGATAAATTCAACGAGATGGAAATGGGGGAGAGAGGAGTAGCTATGTGAAGTTACCTCTTTCGAAAGATGGGGGAGCCATCTACATTGAATCCATTGGCAATATTTTCAAAAGTATATCCACAATATGATTCTGATTTGTTCCAATTAATATATCAATAAATTGACTATAAGCATTTGAATCACATTTTAAAAGTTTCATACAATAGTCAAATGGGGGAAAATCACTCCTCATTATATTGTCAAGTGTTCCCCGACAAGAGAATATCCTGCGTTTAAGAGATAACTCGAGAACATCATCATCCAAAATCAAATGTTTTTCCATAAACACTAGATTTGATCTAAGTCTCTCTTTCTCAAATTTATTCATTTTTCGGTCCTTTCACTCTGACTGTTGACTCTAGACTGACCCTGATTAGTTAGCTCTAACCAGAAAAGAAAGATAATATTTTCGATTTCGAAACAATTTTATTGAATAATTACAACAACAACAACAACATCAATAATACAGAGCATGTACAATCAGCGATACTGTTTATTGTCTTCAATATTTTTCACCAATGCAGTTAAAGCACAATTAAGTCTATTCATATGTGCTATATCAACCTTTGTGGCAAAACATAATTGATCCTACATTTTGAATTTTCTCAAGGATATCACATATCTTGCATATACTGCATCTCATTCCAGTCAAAGCCGTGATTCTTTCATGATTTCCACCGCAATGCTTGGTGCTCTTGTATTATTATCATCAACTCCACTATCAACTTCTAATAGGGTAAACATTCCACTCATCAACACACACACAAATATATATCCAAATGAGTAAAGTCAAACTGTTCTTCTTCTTCTCACTCTTTTTAATTCTATTCACAGAATAATAGAACTCGAGAAAAATGTCCGTCTTTATAAGCACTTCGCCGATAATATTTAACTAACTCGCTAATTGGCTGAGAAAGAGGATGTAACCGACTCGCTGATTGGCTGAGAAGGAAACACGTGATCTAACTGTTTCTCGTTATCGGATCAATAAAATTCCCAATCGATTATGCAATCAAATTCTCGGAAATTCACTTCTCCCTTGAGTCCTAGATCAATAACAATGTCCCCGTTAGAATTCAATGCGCATGTGCTACCTTCGCCCCGGAGTTATTGCACATAGAAACAACAACTAAATCGATCTCGGAAAAAGATGTCATTGAGCGATTACGCAAACTTTCTCCCTAGAGACTCTATGACCATATTGTTTCATAATTCCCCACGCTCGTGAATCAATAATTCCACCATCGATTATGTAAATCACTCCTCATGCCATTACACGTGGCCAAACAACAACAACAACAGATCGATTGACCTTGACCCCCATTAGACTCGATCGATAATCCTTGAATAAATTATGTCCCGTCAGCATTAAACTAAATTGTAGATGGCAGAACGGTGTTCGTACCGGACCTTCTGATAGGGTTCTACTTGTTCTTTCTTAGAAACTGCGTATGAATGTTTTATTTTCTAAGGTTTTTTCTACCTCCTTGAGTCTCCAAGAATAACTTTCGCGCTTGATGAACTTGTATTTGTATTGATGAATACAGTTTTATCTTATTTTAAAACAGTAAATGTTGCATGATAGCAATATATAATTTGACATATCGGACGAAAGATTTAACATTACATACTACCCTATCCGACCTCTACGAATATATTTGGTTCTCTCTTCTCAAACAATTCGATTATACGTCTTGCGCTAGGAAAAATAGAAGGGAAGTGAACGCTTGAATGTTATCGGCCCGTCTCTTACGAGGTCAGCTTTAGACCTACGCCCCGCATACCTGTCCTTCAAAGGTTTTTTTTCGTAGCTAATTACTAAAGTTTCTTCTATTTGACTCAGCCACAGGCGCTTTTGACCGCTCAACCAGTACATCAAACAGTCTGTGGTAACGAACTTTAAGTAAGGAGCGATACGGTTCAATAGTAGCCGAAACTCTAAGAAACAGAGTCTTGATAACAATAGATACATCATAAGAATCTAACTTTAATGATTATTAAAAATATGTAAAATTCATCAAATTTAATGGTACCCATCAAAAGTTAAGAGCCAGAGAAAATTTACCCAATTTTTTCAAAAAGGGTGGAAATACCCCCAAAACATCAAGTGATCTGAATGAAAATCATACCATCAGAGTCAGCATACTAGATAACGCAACTGTAGAGGTTTCAAGCTCCTATGTACAAAAATGTGGAATTTTGCAATGTGGAATTTAGCATTTTTTGTCAGAGGAAAGATCACGGATGCGTTTTTATGTTTAAGATCAGGAGAGGTTTCATTTAATCGGAAATCAAAAGTTCTAGTGCCGTTTTTAAGTGGCCAAAAATATGTAAGGGCAGCTAGCTCTCCTCCCACGCTCTCTTTTTTCTCCAAAGTCACCCGGCCAGAATTTTGAGATAGTCATTTTTTCCAGAATAGATGAACAATCTAAGAACTATGCCTTCGACGGTGATTTCTCTCCCACAGTCCCCACGGGAAGGGCTACAAGTTATGAAATTTGCCCATTGTTTACATATATTATTGGTTATTGGGAAGTATAATGATGTTTTCAAGGGGGGTTTTTCTGGTTTAGGGGAGTTGGTTACATGGGAGGATTTTTCCATGGAGGAGTTTTTCACGGGAAAAGGGAATTTTCCATGGAGGGGGAGCCGTATTTCCAAGCATCGTTTAAAAAAAAGTTTAGAAATTAAATATAAAAAAAGTTTTTCAACTGAAAGTAGGAGAGACGTTAAAACTTAAAACAAACAGAAATTATTATTTAAATGAAGGGAGTCGCCACCTCCTCTATACCTTGCTCTTTATGCTAAAGTTTCTTAGTACTTTTAAAATAGCTTTTAATTCTAATTAAAGGGCCTCTGTGATTCAGAAGTCATTCTTAAAGAATTAAGACAAAATTCGAAATTAAGCGTAAAAAGCGAGGTATTAAGGAGACGGTGTCTCCCTTCATATACATAATAATAATTTCTATTCGTTTTAACTTTTAATGTTCCTCCTTACTTTCAGTTGAAGAAACCTGTTTTATTTTTAATTTAATCATGATGCAGGAATTGTCATTTAATTCTGATTAGAAAGCTGATGTTGGATTTCAAACAAGTTGATTACTGAAAGATTTAGTTTTTTTTTACAAAATAGCTGTGATATTGCTGAATCCCAGGTAGCCTACAATTATTTTCACAATTCACTATATAAAGAATTATGCGTCTTCTTCGAGCTTAAATATAAAAAATAAGTTTTTTCAAATGAAAGTAAGGAGCAACACTAAAAACTTAAAACGAACAGAAATTATTCCTTAGATGAGGGGTTGCCGCCCTCCTCAATACCTTGCTCTTCACGCTAAAGTTTTTAGCACTTTTAAAAAAGCTTCCTACTCTAAATAAACTGCCCTTGTGTTCCAGGAGTTGCTCAGGTGAAATTGGGACAAACAGTCAAGCTTTAGCGCAAAGAGCAAGATATTAAGGAGGGAGAAACCCTCAACATACGGAATAATTTCTGTTCCTTTGGAGTTTTAATGTTGCTTCTTACTTTCAGTTGAAAAAACGTGTTTTTTTATTTAAGTTCCGATCGTTTATCAAATAATACCTTTTCAATTACGCTGAACAAAAAGGCTAGGTCAAAATTTTGATCGGACGACTTTTAAGAAGAAAGTGGCGTGAGAGGGGGGCTAGCTGCGCTCCAATCTTCTTGGTAACATAAAAAGGGCGCTAGAGCTTTTGATTTCAGATCAAATGATCCCTCTACTTTCTAATTAATTTAAATTTAAGTTTATTTTATCCTTTTTAATTTATTTAGATATTTTTTTCTTCTTTTTCTTTTTTTTGAAAAGATATGATGAGAGAGAGCCTTTTTTATTTTTAATTGATTGAGTAATTGGTTGTGAGTTAGAGGATTGCAGCGTTTTTTATCAGGCACATTGTGCCATCCCTGGGCGGTTGTTGTGTTTAATGTTTATTTTATGAGTTTCATAAATGAAATAGTGAACAGTCAATATTCTACCGATCTTCAAGGATCATTGATTCAATTCTATCAGTCCTAGGGGAAAAATGCAACAAAAACAACAAAAAACAAACCAATAAACACACATCCATGGTCTTTCTTCTGGCGAAAAATGTAAAACTCCACATTTATATATATAGGAGCTTGAAACCTCTTCCCTTTGGCGTTTTAATGCTGATCCGTACTTTCAGCTGATAAAGCTAGTTTTTTTTATTTAATTTCTGATGGTTTTTCAAATGATGCTTTTTCAACTACACTGAACAAAATGGCTAGCTCAAAATTTTCATCAGACAACTTTTGAGAAAATTTTTCAAGCCAATATATTTACCTTGTTTTTCAAGTCAAGAGACATAAGTTTCCTGTATAGGGGCTTCTGACAAGGCGGTTCTAATAGTGTACTTTTTTTTATCTGATTCTATTTTTAGGAGTTATGGATTATTGTAGATTTTACTATGGGACGTGATCGTCTCTTACTAGGTTGCTAGCTACTGCTGCAATCCGGAAAGGGGCGTGGAAGGGGATAGCTGCCCTCCAATCTTTTTAGTAACTTGAAAAGGGTACTAGAGCTTTTGATTTCCAATCAAATGGGCCCTCTAACGATCTCCTAGAATCTTTGGTTAAGTACGATTACCCCTGGAGAGAACATACAAAACAAACAAAAAACGATCACCCCTGGGGAGAACATACAAAAAAAGCACGTATCCATGATTGTTCTGCTGGCAAAAAATACGAAATTCCACATTTTTGGAGATAGAAGCTTTAAAATCTCTACAGTAAGGTTCTCTGACATGTTGAAACGGATGGTATGATTTTATCACTATTCTTCGACTTTTAGGGACTGTTTTCCCCCTTTTTCGAAAATCAGTCAAACTTTCTCAGACCTTGTAACCTTTTATGTGTAGCACAAAACTTATTGAATCTTGTATATTTGGAATCAGCATAATAAGTCAATTCTTTTGATATATTTAGTGGTATCAAAATTCCGTTTTTTTTTTATTTCGGTTACAATTGAGCCGCGTCACAGCTTGCTTACATGTCGTTACCACGAACTGTTTAATAATCTGTATGAATGTTGTTGTGTTGATCAATAACAATAATAATTAAAGGTTTTGTAAACAAATATACTGTTGTCTGTTTTGTGTATCAAACAGTTCGTGGAAACGAACTGTAAGTAAGGAGCAACCCGGCTCAATGGTAACCGAAACTCTAAAAATCGAAATTTTGATACTAATAGCTACATCAAAAGAATCAGATTTTAATACTGATTTCAAATATAAAAGTTTCATCAAGTTTAGTCTAACCTATCAAAAGTTAGGCACCTGAGAAAATTTGGCTGATTTTAGAAAAAAGGGGAAAAGACCCGCTCAAAGCTATGGAACCTTAATGAAAATCACACCATTACATTCAGCGTATAAGAGAACCCTACTGTAGATGTTTTAAGCACTTATCTACAAAAACGTGGAATTTTGTATTTTTTCACGGATCACGGATGCGTGTTGTTTGTTTTTTTTTGTTGTTTTTTTCCAGGGGTGATCGTATCGACCCAGTGCTCCGTGGTAGGCCTCCCACAATTATTTTCACAATTCACTATATAAAGAATTATGCGTCTTCTTCGAGCTTAAATATAAAAAAAAAGTTTTTTCAACTGAAAGTAATGAGCAACATTAAACCCAAAACAATCAGAAATTAATCTGTAGATGAAGGAGTTGCCCCTCTCCTCAATACCTTGATCTTGACACTAAAGTTTTTAGTACTTTTTAAAAAGCTTCCTACTCTAAATAAACTGCCCTTGTGTTCCAGGAGTTGCTCAGGTGAAATTGGGACAAACAGAATATCGTGGGAGGGCTCATTGGAACAGAAATTAAAAGTTCTAGTGCTCTTTTTAAGTGACAAAAAAAATGGAGGGTGACTAGGCCCCCTCCCACGCTCATTTTTTCTCCAAAGTTACCCGATCAAAATTTTAAGATAGCCATTTTGTTCAGCATGGTCGAAAATATGATAAATATGTCTTTTAGGATGACTTTATCCCCCAAAGTCCCCTGGGGGAGGGCTGAAAGTTATGAACTTTACCCATTGTTAACATATGGTATTGGTTATTGGGAAGTATACAGACGTTTTCAGGGGTGATTTTTTTCTGGTAGGTGGGGGTGGGGGTGGGTCGGGGGCTATATGGGAGGATCTTTCCAAGAAAGAAGTTTTCATGGGGGAAGGGACATTGCTATGAAGGGGGCACCGGATTTCCCAGCATTATTTAAGAAAAAGATTAGAAATTAAATTAAAAAAAACAAGTTTTTCAACTGAAAGTAAGGAGCAACATCAAAACTTAAAACAAACAGAAAATATTACGCATATGATTGGGTTCACCCCCTAGTCAATACCTCGCTCTTTAAGCCAAAGATTTTTAGTACTTTCATAAGAGCTATTTATTCTAATTAACGGCCTTTGTGATTAAGGGGTCATTTTTAAGAATGGGGACACAATTCGACCTTTAGCTTAAAGAGCAAGGTATTGACTAGGGGTGAACCCCCTAATATACGTATTAAAATTCTATGAATATAGAAGTTCGTTACGTAAGTTAATTCGTTAGTTACGTATATTTGTTACTAATAAAAACGTTCGTAAAAAAATTAAACAAGTTTCGAGAAAGCCATTTAACCAAATAAGAGTAAAATTAATATGTAATTTTTTAATTATTCGTGTACGGTGAGCCAAAACCAAAATCTGCATTAATTCAAAAACGTTCAAAAATTAAATAGAAAATGTCCCCTCCTAAACGCCTCGCTCTTTACGCTAAAGTTTGACTCTGTCTTACAACTCAATTTTTTTAAAACAATAAAAAAACTTTAGCGTAACGAGCGAGGCGTTGAGGAGGGGACAGCCCCTTTCATATACGGAGTAATTTCTGTTCGTTTTAAGTTTTAACATCGCTCCTTACTTTCAGTTAAAAAAACTTGTTTTTTTTATTTAATAATATTATAGGTGTTGATGAAACCATTACGGTCTTGATAAAGCTGTAGACTAGTTAATTTCAGCCTTTTCAAATTCTCACTATATTCCCGGTGTGCAAGACAGGGCTTTGCTGACCGATGCTGAACCCTTCCAAAACTAGTGGAACTTAACCATTTGTTCAAAAATTTAATCTAATGAACAAAAACAACGTTTTATATGGTTTATCGATAACATCGTATAAAACTTTAAAATAAACATTGTCGAAAAACATTTTTCAATAAAAAAAAAACATTATAGAGGTAAAAAACATCAAAGCTCCTATTCTAAAAGTTCTAGCTTTAAGAAAACGTTTCTCGGTTGTAAAACTGCTGAGAAGCCTTTAGGAAAATTAATGGGCACTTCTGTCTTCTCAGATAATTCTATCCGGAAATCCTTGATAATGGCACACAATGCTAAACGTATTTCTTCAAGCGCAAAACGCATTCCGACGCAATTTCTAGGTCCTGATCCAAAGGGCATAAATGCGTTTGGGTGTATTTTTCCTTTTTGATCAGGCGACCATCGATCTGGATCAAATTTCTCCGGGTTTGGGAAATATTGCGGGTTTCTATGAAGTGGGTAGAGTGGAATATTCACTATCATACCTTTTGGGATATGCAATTTACCATACGTAACTGCTTTGTTGCATAGACGCTCCACCCTTATGGCTGGAGGGTAGAGTCGAAGGACTTCGTTGATGATTTGATCGATATATTCGATGCGGTTAGCTACATTATGATCAAGTACTCCATTATTCTCTTCAAGCTTATTCATAACTTCTTCTCGCAACTTGTCTTGAACTTTTTGATTCAAAGCAAGACTGTACGCTGTTAATGTCAATGTTGTACCTGTAGTGTCGTACCTATAAGAAAAAATAATCGAATTTTCTTACGGTTAATGATAAAAAAAAAATTAGTTATAGCATAGTTGGAAACAGTTATCAAATAAAACTACAATGATCTTAATATCGCATATATGGTAGCTTGTGTTTGTATTAGGAGTGAAATTACACTGCTAATCCTAATAGATTTATTTTTGTTTATAAACCAAAGGTACAAAACAATGTGAGAGAACGTGAATACAGAAAGTCTACAGTTTATTCCTTATTAGTTTATCACTATTATTATTAAAAAAAAAAAAAATAATACAAGGGATAATATATTTAGCCTTTATACAGTATTATTCTTTAAAAAAAAACAAGTAATGAATGTAGTTTATTTGTAAAATTGTAAAGACACAAAGAAATACAGGTTATTTGCATATTTGATTTTCTTATCGAAAGAAAACATTTTAAAAAAACAAAGAAAAATCTTTCGAGGGTAAATATGCTCTGTCACACAAGATTCTTCATAAAAAAAGACTTCAGCACCTTTAGTTTTCTTATCTATATATTCATTTAAAAAAAAGAAGGGACGATAAATGAAATCTATATTCCAAATTACCAGAATATTTAGTTAACGTATTGTCAAAAAAGGGTTTACAATAAAAAAAAATACACACACATAAGCATTCAAAATCGCAACAATTACTCAATTCTTGATGCGCGAAGAACCGATTGAACTGAAAACTTAAGCTTCCTTTGTATGTCTAAAAGTGTGTTTCTTCTTCTAGTTTTTCTACATATTAAATATATGTCAAGTCTTTCGTCTATGGCAGTTTTAATTAAATGAAACTAAAATGCCAAGAATATGCGTTATCTGCACAATTGTTGGGGCCTCCCTTAGAACTACCCAAGATATATGCCCCCAGAAGTAAATTTCTTGACCTTTCAGCCTTTTTAATAAAAGTTGCTTCCTTAAAATTTGATTTCTTTTTAATTGGGATTATAAGGGTACCCAAAGCCACATTGGGTGTTGAACAGGTTCTGAAAGGCCATTCAACCAGTTTTACTTCTTAGAAGTAGCACCACAGTTCGCAACTTACGATCAATTGAACCCTTTTCCAATTTTCTATGATTATCCATTCTATACAATGAGGCTGGAAAAATAACGCGTGTAAACATATTGTTATTTACTAAGTCAACGTATTTGTGTTCACTATAATCTTAAATCATTGGCATTGCAAGGAGGGCTTTTCTAATAGGGAATGAGTTTGGCAAGCTACCTAAGCGTAAAAGGTATACTCCAAGGAGAAAACAATCAACGATTTAGTATTAGTATTCCCAAATACAAACTAGAACTTAAAATAAATTATAAATGATATGGTAATAGTTATAATTACCTTTTATAATTATCAAAGCATAATTCCACAATGCTTAGGTAATTATCAGAAAACTTTTACATTGGTATACAAGATTTCCGACTAATTACCGACGTTATTTAATTTAAATAACTGATACCATGAAAATAAATAAAAGTAATTCTTCTTTTTATCTGTAGTAGATATACACTAATGCTGTTCAAAATTCCCCTTTGCGACTTTATACCCTTGCAAAGCATACCGTATATCTTCAGATCTTTCTTATTCTATTAGTAGCATTAGACAACTTCCGAGTCGAGTGGGGCTTTTCTTTGAAAAAATAAGGTTGTTTAATTACCAGCATACCCTTCCAACTCTAAAGGACACATTTCAAGCAATCTTAACATCCGGCAAAATAGTGTTTCGGTAAGCACTCGCTTGATTTGGTTACTCATCAACTTTTTATAATACTGTACGAATAAAGCTTGCCGTAAGTTTACTTTACACCTATGTATACAAAACAAGTTACAAAAATCATTTACCATCGAATTTTAACATTTTTTTCTTTTTTGTTAAAAATTCTGGATTTATCTTGGCAATTACCAAAATTTTCGGTATAATCCAGTGCTTGACATTTTTTCCCGTATTAAAAATTACTTTAAGTTTTTGTTTTCGTAATAAGTAGTAGAACTTTTGACCGAGTAGCAAAAGTTATGATTTCTGTTGTGCCATAGAGGTATGATATCCTGGGGTAAAAATATTGCAGCAGGGAATTGTTGACCAAATAGTAAATATTTAAATACGATTACAAAAAAAAGATATATAAATACAATGATTTAACCCCTAACCCTAATCTCAGATATAATAAGTACCGGGAGCCCCGTGGCTTTGCGACCGGGCTCCGGGAGCCTTGGCACTTTCCAAGCGGCAGGCTTCTATATATATTCTCCTTGTCGCTTATCGCAGACAATTTGCTGTCTTTTCACACTGCAGACTTCCCATAGATATTTCATTATTAGAGCAAATCCGATTTCTAACAATGATATCTACTAAGTTTCAAACTTTTGGTTTTCTTTTTTAAGATTTTGAATTAGTGAAATCCCTTGTCGAAATATATAAAACTTGTTTAGCAATTACCAGTTTTTTGCTCTTTATGCAATTTAATGTCTTTTCATACTGGGGTCTTTTGACATATATTTGATTAGTAAAGCAAGTCCGATTTCTACTAAGCTTTAAACTTTTGGTTTTCTTTTTTAAGGTTTTTGAATTAGTGAAATCCCTTGCCGAAATATATAAAAATTGTTTAGCAATTACCAGTTTATTGCTCATTAAACAATTTAATGTAATCTTCTCCATGCATGAAAATCTTCAATTTTTCTACATAAGCGTGACGAGCGTGACAAGCTGACTAACAGTAAGAAAAAGAAAACAGTACCTTTGCGAATAGAAACTAAATATTAAATTCAAAGCACTACAATTTTAAATTGGGTACTGGTCAGTTATTGGAAACACATTTAAGAATTACACTTAGGTTTCATCCCAGAAAATTGGTTTCATAGCTACAGAAACAAGTGATGGATGGTACAATGCATTGGACTCAAACAGAATACATTGGGCTTGTATAATTTGGGCTATATATTTTCACATTAGAGGGGGGTAGGGTATGTTAGGCTGGGCTAGGTTAGGGTTGGGTTATGTTAGGTTTCCATAATTGTGTTTCAAAAGTATTATTTTATCATTATGAGTAGAATGCTAATATGGAATTTGCTTGCGCCCCTGTACCAAACAGGTTTCTGGTAGGTATATTCTGGTTTGATGGGCTTTGCATAACGTGTTATGAAGGGCAAGTTGTTCTGACGCAATTTACATGGACCAGATTTGTAGTTCATGATATACATATCTTTGTAATATTTTTGCAAAAAAGGATAATGAGATTCGCAAATTGGATGAGCGAGGATAGTACGATTTGCTTGTGAAAAACCCCGGATGAATTAGTTGAAAATAAAGTTTTAACGGACAAGTTTTTCTGACACAATTTACAGACCAGATTTCTAGTTTATATATTTTTTGATAACTTGATAGGTGATTTGAATAAAAGGAATTCAAATATTTTGTCTATGAAATAGAAGCTAACTCAATTTGCGAAAAGGTATTTCCATTTGCACAACTCTGATCTGATTTGAATTGTAGCCGACAATGAGATTTAATCACTTCTAAGCCTATTGTTACTGCGAGAGAGTTACTCAATTTACAGCTTAGTGTTAACTGACAGAATTCCAAATACGAATATTTTGAAAAGCAGACAAAAAATCGGACATTATAATCAGAATTATTTGATTAACATTTAAAAAGGGGTAATGAGATATATGATCTGTATAATACACAAGTGATGTTTGATAAGTATTGTCAATTTAAAATAGGATCTATGCATTTTTTTTTACATGGTGTTCGTTCAATTGAAAGCGAGGATTTCTGTTAAATAAATAATTCTTATATTTTTTCCGTTCAATTGAAAGCGAGGATTTCTGTTAAATAAATAATTGTTATACCTTTTAAAATAGCCTTACGGGGTTTGAGGGCCTCTGTCGTTTTATTCCGTGTGATTTTTTCTTTAAATGGTGTTCGTTCAAAAAGCGTGGATTTCTGTTAAATAAATAATTCTTATATTTTTTCCGTTCAATTGAAAGCGAGGATTTCTGTTAAATAAATAATTCTTATACCTTTTAAAATAGCTTTACGGGGTTTGAGGGGCTCTGTCGTTTTATTCCGTGTGATTTTTTCTTAACACGGTGTTCGTTCAAAAAGCGAGGATTTCTGTTAAATAAATAATTCTTGTACTTTTAAAATAGCTTTACGGGGGGTTTGAGAGACTCTGTGTAAATATTTATCGGGGTTTTATTTTTTCTGTTCAATTATTTTCAGTGTAAGCTAATATAATTACCACATTCTTTTATTCTAACTTAACTTGTAGGAACAGAGTTTCGGTTACTATTGAGCCTTACATGCCTGAAATCATGAATTAGAATATTTAATTAGCTGTTTGGGTTTTCAGACATAGTTTTTTAGATGTTCATGGGTGTTAGGTTCCCGGAGGGTTTTATGACTCCTCCCTCCAATGAATTCAGATGGTTTTAGGACTCATCGCCCTAGCCATAACTCAATTAAACATTGAGCGAAGATATAAAAGTTTGATGAAGTATTTTTCTACTTAACAACTACATTAATAACTTCCAAGATGATAGGACTGTATGACACAGAATTTATCAGTTACCGAGAGTTCAATGACTCCTCCCCGCAATGACTTCCAGGGGTTTTATGAGTCCCCCCCACAATGAATTCAGATGGTTTTAGGACTCATCCCCCTAGCCATAACTCCATTCAACCTTGAGCGAATATATAAAAGTTTGATGAAGTATTTTTCTACTTAACAACTGCATTAATAACTTCCAAGATGATATGACTGTATGACACTGAATTTATCAGTTTGAAAAATCATCTTGCGGTGTTACATTTGAATGTGCATTTTTATTATTGTCTTTGGAACTCGAAGAAATTGACTGTTATCACTAGATAGTGAACGATAATATGTTTGAGTATGATAAAAGCTTGTGGAGTACTACATTACGTCATATAAACAGACTGGGATTCTACGATAGAGTAATACCACCACTTAATAATGCTGGTCGAGAACTGAGAAATGTTCAGGAGGAAGTCAGTGAAATTTGCAGCTTTTTCGGGGTTGAAGCGCTCTACGTAAAGGGAAATGTACCTACAGATAAAGTTTTAATTCAAAAGTGTGACCCTAGGATTCCACTTTTCAATCTAGAAGAGTTTAAGTGTCCTAAATTTGTAGGGGGTTATCGCCGTCCTGAAGACGAGGTTAGGTTCTTCGCACAGTGGATACCTAAGAACATACCTGATCGTGATAAATCCATAATACATGTTAAAAAATATTATATATCATGGGACCATCGTTTGTGGATGTTTAAGAGTGAACTCTAATTACTATTTTTATGTAAACATTTGTTGTTGTTTTTTTCAAAAAAAAAAATATGTTAGTACATTTAATCAATAAAAATCTTTAATCTTAAACCGTCTTTATTATTTAGAATAGTTATATTGTAATCAAGTAACAAACTCTTTCCTGAAGTCACCTCTTGGATACACAATGCAGAAACTTCATTTAAGAAACTATGAAAAAATTATAAGTAAGTAAGTAACAAATTCTTTCTTGAAGTCACCTCTTGGATACACAATACAGAAATTTTCATTAAAGAAATTATGAAAGAATTGTAAGTAAGTAGCAAATTCTTTCTTGAACTCACCTGCTGGATAAACAAAGACATTTCGTTCAAGAAATTATGACAAAATTCTAAGTAAGTAACAAACTCTTTATTGTTTACATGACTTAGATAAACGATGTAGAAATTTGATTCAAGAAATTATGAAAAATTTCTCAGTAAGTAACAATTTCTTTCTTGAAGTCAACTCTTGGATACACAATAAGGAAATTTCATTCAAGAAATTATGAAAATATTTGTAAGTAATTAACAAACTCTTTATTGATTTCACCTCTTGGATATACAGTACCGATACTTCATTAAAGAAATTATGAAAAAATCGCAAGTAAGTAACTTTTTTTTCTCTTTATCACAAACAATTTTCACTTAGCTACATGATGTAGAAATTTAATTCAAGAAATTATTAAAAAATTCTCAGTAAGTAACAATTTCTTTCTTGAAGTCAACTCTTGGATACACAATACGGAAATTTCATTCAAGAAATTATGAAAATATTTGTAAGTAAGTAACAAACTCTTTATTGATTTCACCTCTTTGATATACAGTACAGATACTTCATTCAAGAAATTCTGAAAAAATCCCAAGTAAGAAACTTTTTTTTCTCTTTATCACAAACAATTTTCACTTAGCTACATGATGTAGAAATTTAATTCAAGAAATTATTAAAAAATTCTCAGTAAGTAACAATTTCTTTCTTGAAGTCAACTCTTGGATATACAGTACGGAAATTTCATTCAAGAAATTATGGAAAAATTGGAACTAAGTAGCAAATTCTTTCTTGAATTCACCTGTTGGATAAACAAAAAGACATTTCGTTCAAGAAATTATGACAAAATTCTAAGAAAGTAACAAACTCTTTATTGTTTTCACGAGTTAGATATACGATGTAGAAATTAAATTCAAGAAATTACGAAAAAATTCTCAGTCTAAGTAGCAAATTCTTTCTTGAATTCACCTGTTGGATAAACAAAAAGACATTTCGTTCAAGAAATTATGAAAAAATTCTAAGTAAGTAACAAACTCTTTATTGTTTTCTCGAGTTAGATATACGATGTAGAAATTAAATTCAAGAAATTATGAAAAAATTCTCAGTAAGTAACCGTTTCTTTCTCGAAGTCAACTCTTGGATAAACAATACGGAAATTTCATTCAAGAAATTATGAAAATATTTGTAAGTAAGTAACAAACTCTTTATTGATTTCACATCTTGGATATACAGTACAGAGTCTTCATTCGAGAAATTATGAAAAAATCGTGGCTATCTAACTTTATTTTCTCTTCATCACAAACAATTTACACTTAGCTACACGACTTAGAAATTTAATTCAAGAAAATATGAAAAAATTCTAAGTAAGTAACAATTTCTTTCTCGAATACAACTATTTGATACACAATACTGAAATTTCATTCAATAAATTATAAAAATATTTGTAAGTAAGTAACAAGCTCTTTATTGATTTCACCTCTTGAATATACAGTACAGATACTTCATTCAAGAAACGTGATTAAACACGTTTTGAAACTACATGCTATTTGCATGCCTTTTCTTGGCACCTTTCCAAACGAACGGGGATTCCCCACTGGCTCCTACACATTGCAAAAAGTGAACAGTACAAAAACTCCACGTTTTCAGCCAGACTGGTTTTTTAGACAACACCCATTTTTAGGGACCAATCAGAGACAGCGGAGGTTGCTCTATATACAATAACTTGATTGATGATTGGTTACACACCGCGACGGCGCATACATCGTGAGAGAGACATGCAAAGTCGACATAGCTTTATTTCATATTTTAAGGTTAATTTAGACGAGGTTCCGTGCGCGCACGTAACCTCGTCTAAATTAACCTTAAAAAAATGAAATAAAGCCATTGGTCCAATCTCTGAGGGACCAATCTCTGATTGGTCCCTAAAAATGGGTGTTGTCTAAAAAACCTGTCTGGCTGAAAACGTGGAGTTTTCTTACTGTTCACTTTTTGCAATGTGTAGGAACCAGTGGGGAATCCCTGTTCGTTTGGAAAGGTGCCAAGGAAAGGCATGCAAATAGCATGTAGTTTCAAAACGTGTTTAATCACGTTTCTTGAATGAAGTATCTGTACTGTATATTCAAGAGGTGAAATCAATAAAGAGCTTGTTACTTACTTACAAATATTTTTATAATTTCTTGAATGAAATTTCCGTATTGTGTATCCAAGAGTTGACTTCAAGAAAGAAATTATTACTTACTGAGAATTTTTTCATAATTTCTTGAATTAAATTTCTACATCGTGTAGCTAAGTGAAAATTGTTTGTGATAAAGAGAAAAAAAGTTACTTACTTGCGATTTTTTCATAATTTCTTGAATGAAGTATCTGTACTGTATATCCAAGAGGTTAAATCGATAAGGAGTTGGCTACTTACTTACAAATATTTTCTTAATTTCTTTAATGAAATTTCAGTATTGTGGATCCAAGAGTTGACTTCAAGAAAGAAATTGTTACTTACTGAGAATTTTTTCATAATTTCTTGAATTTAATTTCTACATCATTTATCTAACTCGTGAAAACAATAAAGAGTTTGTTACTTACTTAGAATTTTGTCATAATTTCTTGAGCTAAATTTCTTTTTGTTTATCCAACAGGTGAATTCAAGAAAGAATTTGCTACTTAGACTGAGAATATTTTCGTAATTTATTGAATTTAATTTCTACATCGTATATCTAACTCGTGAAAACAATAGAGAGTTTGTTACTTACTTAGAATTTTGTCATAATTTCTTGAACGAAATGTCTTTTTGTTTGTCCAACAGGTGAATTCAAGAAAGAATTTGCTACTTAGTTACATTTTTTTCATAATTTCTTGTATGAAATTTCCGTATTGTGTATCCAAGAGTTGACTTCAAGAAAGAAATTGTTACTTACTGAGAATTTTTTCATAATTTATTGAATTAAATTTCTACATAGTGTATATAAGTTAAAATGGTTTGTGATAAAGAGAAAAAAAAATTTACTTAATTTAGATTTTTTAATAATTTCTTGAATGAAGTATCTGTACTGTATATGCAAGAGGTGAAATCAATAAAGAGTTTGTTACTTACTTACAAATATTTTCATAATTTCTTGAATGCAATTTCCGTATTGTGTATCCAAGAGTTGACTTCAAGAAAGAAATTGTTACTTACTGAGAATTTTTTTCATAATTTCTTGAATTTAATTTCTACATCGTATATCTAACTCGTGAAAACAATAAAGAGTTTGTTACTTACTTAGAATTTTGTCATAATTTCTTGAACGAAATGTCTTTTTGTTTATCCAACAGGTGAATTCAAGAAAGAATTTGCTACTTAGTTACAATATTTTCATAATTTCTTGAATGAAATTTCCGTATTGTGTATCCAAGAGTTGACTTCAAGAAATAAATTGTTACTTACTGTGAATTTTTTTATAATTTCTTTAATTAAATTTCTAAATCGTGTATAAAAGTGATAATTGTTTTTGATAAAGAGAAAAAAAAGTTACTAAATTTTGATTTTTTCATGATTCCTTGAATGAAGTATCTGTAATGTATATCCATGAGGTGAAATCAATAAGGAGTTTGTTACTTACTTACAAATATTTTCATCATTTCTTGAAAGAAATTTCCATATTGTGTATCCAAGAGTTGACTTCAAGAAAGAAATTGTTACTTACTGAGAATTTTTTTCATAATTTCTTGAATTTAATTTCTACATCGTATATCTAACTCGTGAAAACAATAAAGAGTTTGTTACTTACGTAGAATTTTGTCATAATTTCTTGAACGAGATGTCTTTTTGTTTATCCAACAGGTGAATTCAACAAAGAATTTGCTACTTAGTTACAATTTTTTTATAATTTCTTGAATGAAATTTCCGTATTGTGTATCCAGGAGTTGACTTCAAGAAAGAAATTGTTACTTACTGAGAATTTTTTTATAATTTCTTGAATTAAATTTCTACATCGTGTAGCTAAGTGAAAATTGTTTTTGATAAAGATAAAAAAAAGTTACTTACTTGAGATTTTTTCATAATTTATTAAATGAAGTATATGTAATGTATATCAAAGAGGTGGAATCAATAAAGAGTTTGTTACTTACTTACAAATATTTTCATAATTTCTTGAATGAAATTTCCGTATTGTGTATCCAAGAGTTGACTTCAAGAAAGAAATTGTTACTTACTGAGAATTTTTAAATAATTTCTTGAATTAAATTTCTACATCATGTAGCTAAGTGAAAATTGTTTGTGATAAAGAGAAAAAAAAGTTACTTAATTGCGATTTATTCATAATTTATTGAATGAAATATCTGTACTGTATATCCAAGAGGTGAAATCAATAAAGAGTTTGTTACTTACTTACAAATATTTTCATAATTTCTTGAATGAAATTTCCGTATTGTGTATCCAAGAGTTGACTTCAAGAAAGAAATTGTTACTTACTGAGAATTTTTTTCATAATTTCTTGAATTTAATTTCTAAATCGTATATCTAACTCGTGAAAACAATAAAGAGTTTGTTACTTACGTAGAATTTTGTCATAATTTCTTGAACGAAATGTCTTTTTGTTTATCCAACAGGTGAATTCAAGAAAGAATTTGCTACTTAGTTACAATTTTTTCATAATTTCTTGAATGAAATTTCCGTATTGTGTATCCAGGAGTTGACTTCAAGAAAGAAATTGTTACTGACTGAGAATTTTTTAAAAATTTCTTGAATTAAATTTCTACATCATGTAGCTAAGTGAAAATTGTTTGTGATAAAGAGAAAAAAAAGTTACTTACTTGCGATTTTTTCATAATTTCTTGAATGAAGTATCTGTACTGTATATCAAAGAGGTGAAATCAATAAAGAGTTTGTTACTTACTTACAAATATTTTCATAATTTCTTGAATGAAATTTCCGTATTGTCTATCCAAGAGTTGACTTCAAGAAAGAAATTGTTACTTACTGAGAATTTTTTAATAATTTCTTGAATTAAATTTCTACATCATGTAGCTAAGTGAAAATTGTTTTTTATAAAGAGAAAAAAAAGTTACTTACTTGCGATTTTTTCATAATTTCTTGAATGAAGTATCTGTACTGTATATCCTAGAGGTAAAATCAATAAAGAGTTTTTTACTTACTTACAAATATTTTCATAATTTCTTGAATGAAATTTCCGTATTGCGAATCCAAGAGTTGACTTCAAGAAAGAAATTATTACTTACTGAGAATTTTTTTAATAATTTCTTGAATTTAATTTCTACATCTTATATCTAACTCGTGAAAACACTATAGAGTTTGTTACTTACTTAGAATTTTGTCATAATTTCTTGAACGAAATGTCTTTTTGTTTATCCAACAGGTGAATTCAAGAAAGAATTTGCTACTTAGTTACAATTTTTTCATAATTCCTTGAATTAAATTTCCGTATTGTGTATCCAAGAGTTGACTTCAAGAAAGAAATTGTTACTTACTGAGAATTTTTTAAAAATTTCTTGAATTAAATTTATACATCATTTAGCTAAGTGAAAATTGTTTTTGATAAAGAGAAAAAAAAGTTACTTACTTTCGATTTTTTCATAATTTATCAAATGAAGTATCTGTACTGTATATCAAAGAGGTGAAATCAATAAAGAGTTTGTTACTTACTTAAAAATATTTTAATAATTTCTTGAATGAAATTTCCGTATTGTCTATCCAATAGTTGACTTCAAGAAAGAAATTGTTACTTACTGAGAATTTTTTAATAATTTCTTGAATTAAATTTCTACATAATGTAGCTAAGTGAACATTGTTTGTGATAATTAGAAAAAAAGTTAATTACTTGCGATTTTTTCATAATTTCTTGAATGAAGTATCTGTACTGTATATCCAAGAGGTAAAATCAATAAGGAGTTTGTTACTTACTTACAAATATTTTCATAATTTCTTGAATGAAATTTCCGTATTGTGTATCCAAGAGATGACTTCAAGAAAGAAATTTTTACTTACTGAGAATTTTTTCATAATTTCTTGAATTAAATTGCTACATCGTGCATCTAAGTCATGTAAACAATAAAGAGTTTGTTACTTACTTAGAATTTTGTCATAATTTCTTGAACGAAATGTCTTTGTTTATCCAGCAGGTGAATTCAAGAAAGAATTTGCTACTTACTTACAATTTTTTCATAATTTCTTTAATGAAAATTTCTGTATTCTGTATCCAAGAGGTGACTTCAAGAAAGAATTTGTTACTTACTTACTTACTTACAATTTTTTCATAGTATCTTAAATGAAGTTTCTGCATTGTGTATTCAAGAGGTGACTTCAGGAAAGAGTTTGTTACTTGCTTACAATAGAACTATTCTAAAGAATAAAGACGGGTTAAGCTTAAAGATATTTATAGCTTAAACGTATTAACAGATTTTTTTTTTGAAAAAATAAAACAACAAATGTTTACATAAAAATAATACTTAGAGTTCACTCTTAAACATCCACAAACGATGGTCCCATGATATAGAATAGTTTTTACCATGTCTTATGGATTTATCACAATCATATATGTTCTTAGGTATCCACTGTGCGAAGAACCTAACCTCGTCTTCAGGACGGTGATAACCCCCTTCAAATTTAGCACACTTAAACTCTTCTAGATTCAAAAGTGGAATCCTAGGGTCACACTTTTGAATTAAAACTTTATCTATAGGTACAGTGCCTTTTACGTAGAGTGCTTCAACCCCGAAAAAGCTGAAAATTTCACTGACTTCCTCCTGAACATTTCTCAGTTCCAGACCAGTATTATTAAGTGGTGGTATTACTCTATCGTAGAATCCCAGTCGTTTCATATGACGTAATGTAGTACTCCACAAGCTCTTATCATACTCAAACATGTTATAGTTCACTATCCAATGATAACAGTCAATTTCTTCGAGTTCCATAGACAATAATAAAAATACACATTCAAATATAACACCACAAGATGATTATTTCAAATTGATAAATTCTGTGTCATACAGTCCTATCATCTTGGAAGTTATTAATGTAGTTGTTAAGTAGAAAAATACTTCATCAAACTTTTCTATCTTCGCTCAAGGTTGAATGGAGTTATGGCTAGGGGGATGAGTCCTAAAACCATCTGAATTCATTGTGGGGGGAGTCATAAAACCCCTGGAAGTCATTGCGGGGAGGAGTCATTGAGCTCTCGCTAACTGTGAAATTCTGTGTCATACAGTCCTATCATCTTGGAAGTTATTAATGTAGTTGTTAAGTAGAAAAATACTTCATCAAACTTTTATATCTTCGCTCAATGTTGAATGGAGTTATGGCTAGAGGGATGAGTCCTAAAACCATCTGAATTCATTGGAGGGAGGAGTCATAAAACCCTCCAGGAACCTAACACCCGTGAATATCTAAAAAACTGTGTCTGAAAACCCAAACAGCTAATTAGATATTCTAATTCATGATTTCAGGCACGTAAGGCTCAATAGTAACCGAAACTCTATTCCTACAAGTTAGGTTAGAATAAAAGAATGTGGTAATTATATTGGCTTACACTGAAAATAATTGAACAGAAAAAATAAAACCCCGATAAATATTTACACAGAGTCTCAAACCCCCCGTAAAGCTATTTTAAAAGGTATAAGAATTATTTATTTAACAGAAATCCTCGCTTTTTGAACGAACACCGTGTAAAGAAAAAATCACACGGAATAAAATGACAGAGCCCCTCAAACCCCGTAAAGCTATTTTAAAAGGTATAAGAATTATTTATTTAACAGAAATCCTCGCTTTCAATTTAAATGAAAATATATAAGAATTATTTATTTAACAGAAATCCTCGCTTGTTGAACGAACACCATGTAAAGAAAAAATCACACGTAATAAAACGACAGAGTCCCTCAAACCCCGTAAAGCTATTTTGAAAGTTATAACAATTATTTATTTAACAGAAACCTTCGCTATCAATTGGACAGAAAAAATATAAGAATTATTTATTTAACAGAAATCCTCGCTTTTTGAATGAACACCATGTAAAGAAAAAATCACACGGAATAAAAGGACAGAGTCCCTCAAACCCCGTAAAGCTATTTTAGAAGGTATAACAATTATTTATTTAACAGATATCCTCGCTTTCAATTGAACGGAAAAAATATAAGAATTATTTATTTAACAGAAATCCTCGCTTTTTGAACGAACACCATGTAAAGAAAAAATCACAAGGAATAAAACGACAGAGCCCCTCAAACCCCGTAAAGCTATTTTAAAAGGTATAACAATTATTTATTTAACAGAAATCATCGCTTTCAATTGAACGGAAAAAATTAAGAATTATTTATTCAACAGAAATCCTCGCTTTCAATTGAACGAACACCATGTAAAGTAAAAATCACATGGAATAAAAAGACAGAGTCCCTCAAACCCCGTAAGGCTATTTTAAAAGGTATAACAATTATTTATTTAACAGAAATCCTCGCTTTCAATTGAACGGAAAAATTATAAGAATTATTTATTTAACAGAAATCGTCGCTTTCAATTGAATGAACACCATGTAAAGAAAAAATCACACGGAATAAAACGACAGAGGCCCTCAAACCCCGTAAAGGTATTTTAAAAGGTATAACAATTATTTATTTAACAGAAATCCTCGCTTTCAAGTGAACGGAAAAAATATAATAATTATTTATTTAACAGAAATCCTCTCTTTTTGAAGTAACACCATGTAAATAAAAAATCACACGGAATAAAACTACAGAGTCCCTCAAACCCCGTAAAGCTATTTTAGATGGTATAACAATTATTTATTTAACAGAAATCCTCGATTTCAATTGAACGGAAAAAAAAATATAAGAATTATTTATTTAACAGAAATCCTCGCTTTTTGAACGAACACCATGTAAAGAAAAAATCACACGGAATAAAACGACAGAGCCCCTCAAACCCCGTAAATCTATTTTAAAAGTTATAAAAATTATTTATTTAACATAAATAATCGATTTAAATTTATCGGAAAAAATATAATAATTATTTACTTAACATAACTCCTCGATTTTTTAACTAACAAATTTTAAATAAAAAATCACACTTAACAACACGACAGAGACCCTCAAACCCCGTAAAGCTATTTTAAAAGGTATAAAAATTATTTATTTAACAGAAATCCTCGATTTAATTTGAATGTAAAAAATAAAATATTTATTTTTTTAAATTAATTTATCTCTTTTTTAACTAACACCATTTAAAGAAAAAATAACAGGTAAAAACACGACAGAGCCCCTCAAACCCCGTAAAGCTATTTTAAAAGGTATAACAATTATTTATTTAACATAAATCCTCGATTTAAATTTAACTTAAAAAATATAACAATTATTTATTTAACATAAATCCTCGATTTAAATTGAACGAACACCATTTAAAGAAAAAATCACAGGGAATAAAACGACAGAGTCCCTCAAACCCCGTAAAGCTATTTTAAAAGGTATAACAATTATTTATTTAACAGAAAACTTTGCTTTAAATTGAAAGGAAAAAATATAAGAATTATTTATTTAACCGAAATCCTCGCTTTCAATTGAATGAACACCATGCAAAGAAAAAATACATAGATCCTATTTTAAATTGACAATACTTATCAAACATCACTTGTGTATTATACAGATCATATATCTCTTTACCCCTTTTTAAATGTTAATCAAATAATTCTGATTATAATGTCCGATTTTTCGTCTGCTTTTCAAAATGTTCGTATTTGGAACTCTGTCAGTTAACACTAAGCTGTAAATTGAGTAACTCTCTCGCAATAACAATAGGCTTAGCAGTGATTAAATCTCATTGTCGGCGACAATTCAAATCAGATCAGAGTTGTGCAAATGGAAATACCTTTTCGCAAATTGAGTTAGCTTCTATTTCATAGACAAAATATTTGAATTCCTTTTATTCAAATCACCTATCAAGTTATCAAAAAATATATGAACTAGAAATCTGGTCTGTAAATTGTGTCAGAAAAACTTGTCCGTTAAAAATTTATTTTCAACTAATTCATCCGGGGTTTTTCACAAGCAATTCGTACTATCCTCGCTCGTTCAATTTGCGAATCTCATTATCCTTTTTTGCAAAAATTTTACAAAGATATGTATACCATGAACTAGAATTTGGCAAATTGCGTCAGAACAACTTGTCCTTCATAACACGTTATGCAAAGCCCATCAAACCAGATTATACCCACCAGAAACCTGTTTGGTACAGGGGCGCAAGCAAATTCCATATTAGCATTCTACTATTATGTTTTGTTATATTTCATTGGGATTAACCTAAGTTCACTTCTTGGGTGTGTTTCCAATAACCGACAAGTAGCTTAAATGGTTTTTACAAGGCTTCGGAATATCAGTGAGTTACTTACCCTGCTAAGAAAAACAGCAGAGACTGTGCGACAACAATTTCCTGTACTTCCTCTGAATTCAGCTGACCCTTTTTTGCTGCTTCACTTACAGCTTCCAGTGACATTTCGATAAAGTCATTATAGCTTAAATTGGAATGTACCCTTTGTTTCACTAGAGCTTCTGTTATTGATGTAAAAAATTGCCACTGCTTCAATTTAATCATTTGTCCAAAGGTATAACCACCTAACCAAGGCAGAATAAAGGGGATGATAGCCAATGGGCTGCTGGTGAGGTTTGGTCCAAAAAGAAAAGAGGCGTATTCAACAAATTTATTACTATTTTCATCTCCCCCTTTTATATCAACCCCAAAACAGCAGGAAGCAATCACGTCCATTGTGTATGTACCAAACTCATTCTTAGCTTCAAAAATGCCGTCACTTTTTTTTATGCTTTCTTTGAGACTTGATACCAGACGACGAGAACATTCTTCCATGATGACGGACATACGCTTTATTTTGCCCGAGCTAAAAGCAGGCGATATAGCTGCTCTAATTGCCTTCCATTCTCTGTTGACCGCAATAGTTATAAACTTTCGGAAGATTCTGTTTTTTATGCTAAACTTCCTTCTATTGATGAAGTGATCAAAGTCTTTGACGAAAATATTTCTTATAATGTCAGGTTCTGCTATGTTAATGACGGGCGTGGCTCCATCAAAGGTTCCAAAAACTTTCCCGTATTTCTGATAGAGCTGTTGATCGTATTCTGGAAGCACTTTTTTCCAAATGTTCCAGGCGTTGCCGAATATTGGGATTGGCTCTGGTCCAGGAATATTGGCTGCTTTGAACACAGAATAAGTGACTTGTTTCCACCTAAAAGTACAAAAAAAATTTCTTCACAAAAACTGGTTAACATTACCGTGATAATTATCAAAAATTCATTCATACAATTCTTGAGTCTACGTAAAAATCAGTGCTGATAATATCAAAAGGATTCGCAGAGCAAACAGGCTTATCAATTTGGGCCTGTAAGAGCAATTGTATAAGGAATTTTTTTTTTACAAAACTGGATACGGAATTTGTCGTTCCTTCAGTTCTGTTAATAAAAAAAAAAAATTAAGAAAAAAAAAAAAAAAAAGTTTTTTTGGTCTGAAAATAAGGAGCAACATTAAAACTCAAAACGAATAGTTATTATTCGTATTTGAAGGGGCTACGCCCTTCCTCAACACCTTGCTCTTCTTGCCAAGTTCTTAGTACCTTTAATAAGCTTTCTATTCTAATTAAACGGCCCTTGTGTTTCAGCTGTCGTTCTTATAAATTGGGACAAATAGTCAAACTGTATTGTAAAGAGCAAGATATTGAGGAGTGGGCAACCCCTTTATATACGAATAATTCCTGTTCTTTCTGAGTTTTAGTGCTCCTCATTGCTTTCAGTTGAAAAAACTTGTTTATTTATTTAATTCTGATCGTTCTTCAAGTAATGCCGGTAAATCTCGCTCACTCTCCGTGAAAAATTCCCTCCCTCTCATGGGAAACTCCCCCGTGGAAAATTTCTCCCAGGAAAATACACCCTAACCGTAAATTCCTTGTGGATGATTCCATCCTTGCTAAAATCCCCCCCCTTCTGTTTAATTTCTTGTAGACGGTTCAGCCTGAAGACACTTTTACGTATATAGGAGGGCTGCCCCTCCTCAATACCTCGCTCTTTACGCTAAATTTTGATTTTTGTTCCAATTATTTAAGAATGAATCCTGAGACACAAGGGCCGTTTAAATAGAATGATCAGCTTTTTTAAATATTATAAAAAAAAATTAGTGTAAAGAGCGAGGTATTTAGGAGGTGGCAACCCCCTTCTTATACGTAAAAAATCGGATCGTTTTAAGGGTTAATGTTGCTCCTTACTTTTAGTTGTAAAAACTTGTTTATCTATTTAATTTTTCTGATCGTTTTTATAGTATTGCCGGGAAATCTGGCTCCCCCTCCATGGAAGATTCCCTTCCCCTAGGAAAAATTTTTTCTTGGAAAGAAACTCCCATGTACCCCCTTCCGATATGTAAATACTAGATTTAAACAGTTGGCGAAGTTCATAGCTTGCAGCCCTTTCTCTGGGGTCTGGGAGGGGGGGGGTGTGTGTAAAGTCATCCTCAAAGACATAGTTATTGGATCTTTAGACTATGCTGAACAAAATGGTTATCTAACAAAATTGATCGGGTGGTTTTGGGGAAGAAAGGGTCGTGGTAGGGGACAAGCTGTCCTCCAATATTTTTGTCGGTTAAAAAGGCACTAGAAGTTTTGATTTCATATCAAATGAGCCCCCTCCTATCTTTTAGGATCACTGGACGATACGAATCTATCTGGAAAAAAAATAAATAAACACACATCCTTAATCTTTCTTCTGGCAAAAAAAGAAAAGCAAAATTCCACATATTTATATATACGAGCTTGAAACCTCTACAGCAGGGTTCTCTGATATGCTAAATCTGATGGTGGGATTTTCATTAAGATCACTTTATTTTGGCGGAGTATTTCTCCCCTTTTCAAAAATTAGTTTTCAAGCTCGTAGCTTTCGATGGGTAACATTAAACTTGATAAATTTTATATATTTTGAATTATCATCAAAACTCGATTCGTCTTAGAGTTTCGGTTACTATTGAGCCGCATCGCTACTTACTTACAGTTCGCTACCACGAACTGTTTCTTTCCAGATGTACAATATTCATTCAGTTTACCCAGCAAAGTCAATGGACCTAAGAAAATTTCCAGGATTTTCAAAAAAATGGGTGGGGAACCCCACTAAAGTCAAAGAATCTTAATGAAAATAACACCCTCTAATTCAGTGTATCAGTGAGCCATACTGTAGAGGTTAAAAGCTCATATCTGCAATTAAATAAAAAACAAGTTTTTTCGACTGATAGTAAGGAGCAACATTAAAACTTAAAACGAAAAGAAATTATTACGTATATGAAGGTGATTGCCCCCTCCTAAATACCCCGCTCCTTACACTTAAGTTTTTTTGTACTTTTAAAAAAGCTTCTTATTGTTCTAATTAAACGACCCCTTGTGTTTCAGGAGCGGTTCTTAAAGAATTGGGACAAAATTCTAACTTTAGCGTAAAGAGCAAGGTGTTGAGGAGGGGGCAATCCCCTTCATATACGTAATAATTTTTGTTCCTTTGAAGTTTTAATGTTGCTTTTTACTTTCAGCTGATAAAAAATGTTTTTTCTTTTATTCAATTTCTGATTGTCTTTTGAATAATACCAGGAGGTCAGCCCTACCTCCAAATTGAATAATTACCCATAACAACTCCACGCTTAAAATTGAGACGGAAAAGAGAAAGCAAGACATAAGTCGTGGTTACCAGTAGAAGGGCCTCAATTGATCGTGTCACGCACCCCTGCTGCCACCTATAACTTTTTTGCACCCCATATATGGGCATAGTCCCTAGGGAGAACACGTGGTTTATGGTTTTCTCACTGAGAATGAAAAAACAGGAATTTTCTCACTTGGAAAAACAGGAATTTTCTCACATTTATGGATGTCAACAGCAATTTATGTATGTTTCATGGTTTTTGTCAGTGAGAATGGAAAAACAGTATTTTTCTCACTTTGCTGTCAGTCATTAATCAAATTGTTTCCCGGCAAAGTTTAGTAATGTCTGACAGGTACTGCTCCAGGAATAGATCCAAGTCATTAATGTCTTTGCCTCGGAAACAACTCTTTTGGTCGAACTCCAAAGGATATTAATAACCAAACGCCATAGAAACAATTCTCCATGAAACATCTTAGCGATGAATTGTTTTAGCGCGGGAATCAGATTTTTATTAATTTGAAATGCATTAGCGCAGAGATGCCAAAAACAAAAGGAACACGCTGAATTACGTTTAGGGGATTATTTGGGCGAAACGGTTTTAGACAGCTTATGGAATTATTTCGGCGAAACCGTTAGAGACGATGATTTAAAAGATGATTTAAAAGAAGATTTTAGAAGAGGTTTTGAGTGTGATCGTTATAATACACAAGTTCCATTTGAACAGTGTTGTGAGGTCCTCTACCCCAACCCCAAAGGGTTCCGATCCCCCACCCCAACCCCGAAGGAAGCCCCCGGTACTCAAAGGTCCCCCAAGCTCCCAAAGAGCCCCAGCCCCCCAAACGCCCTCCTCAGACCCTCAAAGGCCCTACTCTGGTCCTCAATGGACCCCCCGACCCCCAAAGGGCCCCCCCCGGACCCCAGAGGTCCTCCCCCCGGTCCTCCAAGGTCCCCCGGGCCCGAGAAGCGCCGCGGGCCAGGAATGCGCCACATGGGGATGCGCCGCAGGGGATGCGCAACGGGTCGGGGGAAGCGCCGCATGGATGCGCCGCAGGAATGCGCCGCAGGGATGTGTCGCAGAGATGCGCCGCAGGGGTGCGCCGCAGGGGTGCGCCGCTTTTTGTTAGAGTTCTAGTTTACTTTAATTTTAGTTAAGAGTTTGATGTTTTACCTTTGAGTTTCAGTTAGAGTTCTTGTTTAGTTTTAGTTAAGAGTTTAGAGTTTTTAGCTTAGAGTTTTTGTTGAAGTTCTAGTTTAGTTTAGTTTTAGTTAATAGTTTAGAGTTTTAGCTTAGAGTCTTAGCTTAGAGTTTTTGTTAGAGTTCTAGTTTAGTTTAATTCTAGTTAAGAGTTTGATGTTTTACCTTTGAGTTTCAGTTAGAGTTCTAGTTTAGTTTAGTTTTAGTTAAGAGTTTAGAGTTTTTAGCTTAGAGTCTTAGCTTAGAGTTTTTGTTGAAGTTCTAGTTTAGTTTAGTTTTAGTAAATAGTTTAGAGTTTTAGCTTAGAGTCGTAGCTTAGAGTTTTTGTTAGAGTTCTAGTTTATTTTAGTTTTAGTTAAGAGTTTAGAGTTTTTAGCTTAGACTTATCTTAGAGTTTTTTTGTTAGAGTTCTAGTTTAGTTTAATTTTAGTTAAGAGTTTGATTTTTTTACCTTTGAGTTTCAGTTAGAGTTTTAGTTTAGTTTTAGTTAAGAGTTTGGTGTTTTACCTTATAGTCTTAGCTTAGAGTTTTAATTTGAGTTCTAGTTTAGTTTAGTTTTAGTTAAGATTTTAGAATTTTAGCTTAGAGTTTTTTTGTTAGAGTTCTAGTTTAGTTTAATTTTAGCTAAGAGTTTGATTTTTTACCTCTGAGTTTCAGTTAGAGTTCTAGTTTAGTTTTAGTTAAGAGTTTAGAGTTTTTAGCCTAGAGTTTTTATTGAAGTTCTAGTTTAGTTTAGTTTTAGTTAATAGTTTAGAGTTTTAGCTTAGAGTCTTAGCTTAGAGTTTTTGTCAGAGTTCTAGTTTAGTTTAATTTTAGTTAAGAGTTTGATGTTTTACCTTTGAGTTTCAGTTAGAGTTCTAGTTTAGTTTAGTTTTAGTTAAGAATTTAGAGTTTCTAGCTTAGAGTAATAGCTTAGAGTTTTGTGCGTATGTGTGTGTAAGTTTTTTTGTGTGTGCGAGTTTTTTTTGTGTTTGCACATATCAATTCTATTTTACTAAGATAACATAATATTTTCTAGTTTTTATATGTGTGTAATACTTTTGTTTGTTTTTTTTTTTTTTAGTTTTTGTGTAAGTTTGTTTGTTTGTTTTTTTTTATGTGTGTTTTAGGTTTTTTTGTGCGTGTGTAAGTTTTTGTGTGTGTGTGTAAGTTTTTTTTGTTTATGTAAGTTTTTTGTGTGTGTAAGTTTTTTGTGTGTATGTAATTTTTTGTGTGTATGTAAGTTTTTTTGTGTGTGTAAGTTTTTGTGTGTGTGTGTAAGTTTTTGTGTGTGTATAAGTTTTTTTTGTGTTTGTGTTTGTTTTTTTGTTTTCTTATTATTTTTTGTGTGTTTAATTTTGTTGTTTTGTTTTTAATTTTTTGTGTTTTCTTTTTATTTTATTTTATTTTAATTTTTTATTTTATTTTAATTTTTCTTGGTTTTTTTTAATTTTTTATTTGTTTGTAAGTTTTTGTGTGTGTGTAAGTGTGTGTCTAATAAGTTTTTGTGTGTGTTTAAGTTTTTGTGTGTGTTTAAGTTTTTGTGTGTGTGTAAGTTTTTTTGTGTGTGTAATTTTTTTTTTGTATGTTGTGTGTGTTTTTGTTTTTTTTTGTGTAAGTTTGTGTGTGTGTTTTATTTTTTTTTTGCCTGTGTAATTTTTTTTGTGTGTTTAATTTTTTTGTTTGTCTGTATGTTTTTTTGGGGTGTTATTTTTTTTTTTTTTTGTAAGTTTTTTTGTGTGTGTAATTTTTTTTTTTTGTGTTAGTTTTTTTGTGTGTGTTATTTATTTTGTGTGTTTAATTTTTAGTGTTTGTTTTATTATTTTTTTGTGTGTGTAATTTTTTGTTTGTGTGTGTAAGTTTTTGTGTGTGTTTAAGTTTTTGTGTGAGTGTAAGTTTTTATGTGTGTGTAAGTTTTCGTGTGTGTGTAAGTTTTTGTGTGTGTGTAAGTTTTTGTTTATGAGTAATTTTATTTTTGTTTTTTTTATTATGTTTGTGTTTTTTTAATTTTTTTTGTTTTTGTTTTATTTTTTGTGTGTTTTTTATTTTCTGTGTGTGTGTGTTAGTTTTTGTGTGTGTGTAAGTTTTTGTGTGTGTGTAAGTTTTTTGTGTGTGTGTAAGTTTTTGTGTGTGTGTAGGTTTTTTTTTGTTTTTAAGTTTTTGTGTGTTTAAGTTTTTGTGTGTGTGTAAGAATTTTTGTGGGTTTACTATTTTTTTTGTTTTTTAGTTTTTTTTTGTGTGTGAGTTTTTTTGTGTGTGAGATAGTTTATTTGTGTGTGTGAGTTTTTGTTTGTGTGTTAGTTTTTTTGTGTGTGTGTGTTAGATTTTGTGTGTGTGTGTGTAAGTGTTTGTGTTCGTGTTAGTTTTTGTGTGTGTGTAATTTCTTTTATGGGTGTAAGTTTTTGTGTGTGTGTGTAATTTTATGTGTGTGTGTATGTTTTTGTGTATTTGTAAGTTTTTGTGTGTGTGTTAGTTTTTGTGTGTGTGTGTGTTATTTTTTGTTTGTGTGTGTAATTTTTTGTGTGTGTGTTAGTTTTTTTGTTTGTTTTATTTTTTGTGTGTGTGTAAGTTTTTTTTTATGTGTGTCAGTTTTTGTGTGTGTGTTAGTTTTTTTGTGTGTGTGTTATTTTTTGTGTTTGTTTAAGTTTTTGTGTGTGTGTTATTTTTTGTGTGTGTGTGTAAGTTTTTTTTTTGTGTTTAAGTTTTTTTGTTTTTTTAAGTTTTTTTTTGTTTGTAAGTTTTTGTTTGTGTTTAAGTTTTTGTGTGTGAGTGTAAGTTTATGTGTGTGTGTAAGTTTTTGTGTGTGTGTAAGTTTTTGTGTGTGTGTAAGTTTTTGTATGTGTGTAAGTTTTTGTTTGTGTGTAAGTTTTTTTTTGTGTGTAAGTTTTAGTGTGTGTGTTTGTAAGCTTTTGTGTGTGTGTGAGTTTTTGTGTGTGTACCCATATCAATTCTATTTTCCTAAGATAATATAAAAATTTCCACTTCAATTCAGATTTTTCTCAAACAGATGAAAGAATTTAAAATACTGTTCTAAATTTTTCATAGAAGATAGAAAAGTTCAAGTTCTCTTCTGAATTTTACCAAAGAACATAATTCAATTCTAATTTCTCCAGAGAAAATAAAAAGCTTCCACTTCAGTTTTAAGTTCACCAAGACATGAAAAATTTAAAGTTCACTTCTAAATTTTTCAGTAGAAGATAGGAAAAGTTATAATATGATTGTGATTATTTTCCATGAAGATAAAAAGTTTCACTTTAATTCTAAATTTTCTTAAATTCATTTCCGACCTTTCTCAAAGATATAAAGAAATTTTAAGTTCTGTTCCAAATATTTTCCCGGAAGAAGAGAAGTTCAACTTCGATTCTGAATTTTCTCAATGAAAATGAAATAATTTATTGATCAATTATATTTTCCCAAAATAATATAAAAAGTTTCCACTTCAGTTCAGATTTTTCTCAAAGAGATGAAAAAATTTAAAATGCTCTTCAAAATTTTTCTTAGAGGATAGAAAAGTTCAAGTTCTCTTCTGAATTTTACCAAAGAATACATTTCACTTCTAATTTTTCCATAGAAAATAAAGAGCTTCCACAGATTATTTTCCATGAAGATAAAAAGTTTCAATTTAATTCTAAATTTTCTTAAATTCAATTCAGACCTTTCTCAAAGAGATGAAAAAATTTCAAGTTATGTTCCAAATATTTTCCCGGAAGAAGAAAAGTTAAACTTCGATTCTGAATTTTCTCAATGAAAATGAAATAAGTTATTGATCAATTCTATTTTCCTAAAATAATATAAAATTTTACACTTCAATTCAGATTTTTCTCAAAGAGATGAAAAAATTTAAAATACTGTTCCAAATTTTTATTACAAGATAGAAAAGTTCAAGTTCTCATCTGAATTTTACCAAAGAACATAATTCAATTCTAATATCTCCAGAGAAAATAAAAAGCTTCCACTTCCGTTTTAAGTTGACCAAGACATAAAAAATTTAAATTTCAGTTCTAAATTTTTCCGTAGAAGATAGGAAAAGTTATACTATGATTGTGATTATTTTCCGTGAAGATGAAAAGTTTCACTTTAATTCTAAATTTTCTTAAATTCAGTTCTGACTTTTCACATAGAGATGAAAAAATTTAAAGTTCTGTTCCAAATTTTTCATTGGAGATAGGAAAAGTTATACTTTGATCGTGAATATTCAAGTTCTCTTCTGAATTTTACCAAAGAACATAATTCAATTCTAATTTCTCCATAGAAAATAAAAAGCTTCCACTTCATTTTTAAGTTCACCAATAAATAAAAAATTTAAATTTCAGTTATAAATTTTTCCGTAGAAGATATGAAAAGTTATACTATGATTGTGATTATTTTCTATGAAGATAAAAAGTTTCACTTTAATTCTAAATTTTCTTAAATTCAATTCCGACTTTTCTCAATGAGATGAAAAAGTTTAAAGTTCTGTTCCAAATATTTTCCCGGAAGAAGAAAAGTTCAACTTCGATTCTGAATTTTCTCAATGAAAATGAAATAAGTTATTCAATTCTATTTTCCCAAAATAATATAAAAAGTTTCCACTTCAGTTCAGATTTTTCTCAGAGATGTAAAAATTTTAAATACTGTTCCAAATTTTTCATAGAAGATAGAAAAGTTCAAGTTCTCTTCAGAATTTTACCAAAGAACACAATTCAATTCTAATTTCTCCAGAAAAAATAAAAAGCTTCCACAGATTATTTTCCATGAAGATAAAAAAATTTCCATAGAAGATAGGAAAAGTTATACTATGATTGTGATTATTTTCTATGAAGATAAAAAGTTTCACTTCAATTTTAAATTTTCTCAAAGAAGTGAAGAAAAGTTCAACTTCGATTCTGAATTTTCGCGTTGAAAATGAAATAAGTTATTGATCAATTCTATTTCCCCAAAATAATATAAAAATTTTCCACTTCAGTTCAGATTTTTCTAAAACAGATTAAAAAATTTTAAATACATTTCAAAATTTTTTAATAGAAGATATAAAAGTTCAAGTTCTCTTCTGAATTTTACCAAAGAACATAATTAAATTCTAATTTCTCCAGAGAAAATAAAAAGCTTACACGTCAGTTTTAAGTTCACCACTACATAAAAAATTTAAAGTTCAGTTATAAATTTTACCATAGAAGATCATAAAAGTTATACTATGATTTTGATTATTTTTATGAAGATAAAAATTTTCACTTTAATTCTAAATTTTCTTAAATTCAATTTCGACCTTTCTTAAGGAGATGAAAAAATTTAAACTTCTGGTCCAAATATTTTCCCGGGAGAAGAAAAGTTCAATTTCGACTCTGAATTTTCTCAATGAAAATGAAATAAGTTATTGATCAATTCTATTTTCCTAAAATAATATAAAATTTTCCACTTCAATTCAGATTTTTCTCAAAGAGATAAAAAAATTTAAAACATTGTACCAAATTTTTCATAGAAGATAGGAAAAGTTATACTTTGATTGTGAATATTCTCCATGAAGATATGGAGCTCCACTTTAATTCTGAGTTTTCTCGAAGAAGTGCAAAATGTACAAGTTCTCTTCTGAATTTTCTTAGAGAGAGAAAAAAAAGTTAGCTCAATTCTGAAATTTACCATTGAAAATAAAAAAGCTTCCTTTTCAGTTCCAAAGTCCTCAATGACATAAGAAATATAAAGTTCAATTGTAAAATTTTCCTTATAAAATAGGAAAGGCTATACTATGATTTCGATTATTTAACACGAAGATAAAAAATTTAAATTTATTTCTAATTTTTCTTTAATTCGATTCATTCATCTAACCACCAAAAATAATAGGTTAGGTTAGGTTAGGTATAAATAAATATTAATAAATAATTAGAAACATTTCTCCATGTTTAAGTTAGGTTAGGTTAGGTAAACTTATCACGAGCGCTCATGATAAGCTAACCTAACCTAACTTAAACATGGTAAAAAGATTAAATTAGGTTAGGTTAGGCTAGATTAAGTTAGGTTAGGTTAAGTTAGGTTAGGTTAAGTTAGGTTAGGTTAGGTTAGCCTACGTCCGCGCGCGCACGAAGCATAACCGAACCTAACCTAACTTAACCTAACCTAACTTAATCTAGCCTAACCTACCCTAATTTAATCTTTTTACCATGTTTAAGTTAGGTTAGGTTAGCTTATCATGAGCGCTCGTGATAAGTTTACCTAACCTAACCTAACTTAAACATGTAGAAATGTTTCAAATTATTTATTAATATTTATTTATACCTAACCTAACCTATTGTTTTTTGTGGTTAGATTAATGAAATGAATTTAAGAAAAATTAGAAATAAAGTGAAACTTTTTATCTTCATGGTAAATAATCACAAACATAGTATAGCCATTCCTATCTTCTAAGGAAAAATTTTGCATTGAACTTAAAATTTTTTTTGACTTTTAGAAATTAGGAACTGAAATGGAAGCTTTTCATTTTCAATGGTAAATTTCAGAATTGAGCTAACTTTTTTCTCTTCTCTAAGAAAATTCAGAAGAGAACTTGTACATTTTGCACTTCTTCGAGAAAACTCAGAATTAAAGTGGAGCTCCATATCTTCATGGAGAATATTCACAATCAAAGTATAACTTTTCCTATCTTCTATGAAAAATTTGGTACAATGTTTTAAATTTTTTTATCTCTTTGAGAAAATCTGAATTGAAAGTGGAAAATTTTATATTATTTTAGGAAAATAGAATTGATCAATAACTTATTTCATTTTCATTGAAAAATTCAGAATCGAAATTGAACTTTCTTCTTCCGGAAAAATATTTGGAACAGAACTTTAAATTTTTTCATCTCTTTGAGAAAGGTCGGAATTGAATTTAAAAAGATTTAGAATTAAAGTGAAACTTTTTATCTTCATGAAAATAATCAAAATCATAGTATAACTTTTCTTATCTTCTATGGAAAAATTTAGAACTGAACTTTAAATTTTTTATGTCTTGGTGAACTTAAAACTGACGTGGAAGCTTTTTATTTTCTCTGGAGAAATTAGAATTGAATTATGTTCTTTGGTAAAATTCAGAAGAGAACTTGAACTTTTCTTTCTTCTATGAAAAAATTTGGAACTGTATTTAAAATTTTTTCATCTGTTTGAGAAAAATCTGAACTGAAGTGGAAATTTTTTTTATTATTTTGGGGAAATAGAATTGATCAATAACTTATTTTATTTTCAATGCGAAAATTCAGAATCGAAGTTGAACTTTTCTTCACTTCTTTGAGAAAATTTAAAATTGAAGTGAAACTTTTTATCTTCATAGAAAATAATCACAATCATTGTATAACTTTTCCTATCTTCTATGGAAATTTTTTTTTATCTTCATGGAAAATAATCTGTGGAAGCTTTTATTTTCTCTGGAGAAATTAGAATTGAATTTTGTTCTATGGTAAAATTCAGAAGAGAACTTGAACTTTTCTATCTTCTATGAAAAATTTGGAACAGTATTTAAAATTTTTTCATCTCTTTGAGAAAAATCTGAACTGAAGTGGAAACTTTTTATCTTATTTTGGGAAAATAGAATTGATCAATAACTTATTTCATTTTCATTGAGAAAATTCAGAATCGAAGTTGAGCTTTTCTTCTTCCGAGAAAATATTTGGAACAGAACTTTAAATTTTTTCATCTCATTGCGAAAAGTCGGAATTGAATTTAAGAAAATTTAGAATTAAAGTGAAACTTTTTATCTTCATAAAAAATAATCACAATCATAGTATAACTTTTCATATCTTATACAGAAATATTTATAACTTAACTTTAAATTTGTTATGTATTGGTGAACTTAAAACTGAAGTGGAAGCTTTTTATTTTTTCTGGAGAAATTATAATTGAATTGTGTTGATTTGTAAAATTCAGAAGAGAACTTGAATATTCACGATCAAAGTATAACTTTTCCTATCTTCAATGAAAAATTTGGAACATAACTTTAAATTTTTTCATCTCTATGTGAAAAGTCGGAAATGAATTTAAGAAAATTTAGAATTAAAGTGAAACTTTTCATCTTCACGGAAAATAATCACAATAATAGTATAACTTTTCCTATCTTATACGGAAAAATTTAGAACTGAAATTTAAATTTTTTATGTCTTGGTCAACTTAAAACTGAAGTGGAAGCTTTTTATTTTCTCTGGAGAAATTAGAATTGAATTATGTTCTTTGGTAAAATTCAGAAGAGAACTTGAACTTTTCTATCTTGTAAGAAAAATTTGGAACTGTATTTTTAATTTTATCATCTCTTTGAGAAAAATCTGAATTGAAGTGTAAAATTTTATATTATTTTATGAAAATGTAATTGATCAATAACTTATTTCATTTTCATTGAGAAAATCCAGAATCGAAGTTTAAATTTTCTTCTTCCGGGAAAATATTTGGAACAGAACTTTAAATTTTTTCATCTCTTTGAGAAATGTCGGAATTGAATTTAAGAAAAGTTAGAATTAAAGTGAAACTTTTTATCTTCATGGAAAATAATCTGTGTAAGCTTTTTATTTTCTTTATAGAAATTAGAATTGAATTGTGTTCTTTGGTAAAATTCAAAAGAGAACTTGAACTTTTCTATCTTCTATGAATAATTTGGAACAGTATTTTAAATTTTTTCATCTCTTTGAGAAAAATTCTGAACTGAAGTGGAAACTTTTCATATTATTTTGGGAAAATAGAATTGATCTATAACTTATTTCATTTTCATTGAGAAAATTCAGAATCGAAGTTGAACTTCTCTTCTTCCGGGAAAATATTTGGAACAGAACTTTAAATTTTTTCATCTCTTTGAGAAAGGTCGGAAATGAATTTAAGAAAATTTAGAATTAAAGTGAAAATTTTTATCTTCATGGAAAATAATCAGAATCATATTATAACTTTTCCTATCTTCTACTGAAAAATTTAGAAGTGAACTTTAAATTTTTCATGTCTTGGTGAACTTAAAACTGAAGTGGAAGATTTATATTTTCTCTGGAGAAATTAGAATTGAATTATGTTCTTTGGTAAAATTCAGAAGAGAACTTGAACTTTTCTATCTTCTATGAAAAATTTAGAACAGTATTTTAAATTCTTTCATCTGTTTGAGAAAAATCTGAATTGAAGTGGAAATTTTTTATATTATTTTAGGAAAATAGAATTGATATGGGTACACACACAAAAACTCACACACACACAAAAGCTTACACACATACACACAAAAACTTACACACACAAAAATACTTACACACACACAAAAACTTACACACATAAAAAAAAGGACACGCACACAAAAACTAACAGAAAAAAAAAATCATTCACGCAAAAATAAACATACACACACACAAAAACACATACACACACACAAAATCTTACACACACACAAAAAATTACACACACACAAAAACATACACACACAAAAAAACTTACACACACACAAAAACATACACACACACAACATCATACACACAAACAAAAACATACACACACACACAAAAACATACACACACACAACCTAATACACACACAAAAAAAAACTTAAGAGAACGCAAAATCATACACACACACAAAAACTTAAACAACAACTAGATATTAAAAAAACACAAAAAATCTTACACACACACACACACAAAAAAATACACACACACAACAACATTCAAACTCACAAAAAAATACACACACACACAAACTCTTACACACACACAAAAGAATACACACACACAAAACCATAAGCAAACCCAAAAACATACACACACACACAAAAACATACACATAAACACACACACACAAACACATACACACACACAAAAACTAACACACACACATAAACTCACACACACACAAAAACTTAAACACACACAAAAACTTACACACACACACAAAAACATACACACACACAAAAACTTACACACCCAAAAAAACTTTCACACACAAAAACTTACAAACAAAAACAAAAATACACACAAACAAAAACATACACACACACAAAAAACTAAAACACACAAAAACAATTACACACACACAAAATCTTACACACACAAACAGAAACTAAAACACTGCCAAAAACTAACAAACACACAAAAACAAATAAACACACACAAACAAACTTACACACACACACAAAAACTTACTCACAAACAAAAACTTACACACACATAAAAACTTACACACACAATAAAACTGACACACACATAAAAAATTACACTCACACACAAAATTACACACACACAAAAACTTACACACACACACAAAAACTTACACACACACAAAAATAAATACACACACACAAAAACTTACACACACACAAAAAAAAAACTTACACACACACAATATATACCAAAAAAAAAAAAAAAAAAACAAACAAAAATAAAAAAATAACAAAAATAACAAAAAAAAAAAAACAAAAAAATAAAAAAAATAAAAATTAAATACCAACATAAAAATAAAAAAAAAAATTTACAATAAAAATTCAAAATATATATAAAAAAAAAACAAAATAAAAAAAAAAATAAAAATTACAACAAACATACAAACAAACAAAAACGTAAATACACAAATAAAACTAACACACACAAAAAACTTAAACACACACACAAAAACTTACACACGCACAAAAAAACTTACACACACACACAAAAAATTACACACACAAAAACTTAAACACAAACAAAAACTTAAACACACACAAAAACTTATTACTCACACACTTACACACACACAAAAACTTACACATACATAAAAACTTACACACACACACGAAAAAATAAAAAAACATACAAAATAACACAAAAAAAAAAAAAAAAAAAACAACAAAAAAAAAAAAAAAACAAACCAAAATTACACACACACAAAAAAAAAAAAAAAACACAAAAAAAAAAAACACACAAAAAAAAAAATAACACACACAAACAAAATAAAACAAACACAAGAAAAATTAAAAAAAAAAAAAAAAAAAAAAAAAAAAAAATAAACAAAACAAAAAAATTAACAAATAAAACATATATACACACAAAAACTTACACACACACACAAAAACTTACACACGCACAAAAAAACTTACACACACACAAAAACTTACACACAAACAAAAACTTAAACACACACAAAAACTTAAACACACACAAAAACTTACACACACACACACACACACGAAAATTTTATATTATTTTAGGAAAATAGAATTGATATGTGCACACACAAAAAAACTCGCACACACACAAAAACTTACACACACACACAAACAAAAACTCTAAGCTAAGACTCTAAGCTAGAAACTCTAAATTCTTAACTAAAACTAAACTAAACTAGAACTCTAACTGAAACTCAAAGGTAAAACATCAAACTCTTAACTAAAATTAAACTAAACTAGAACTCTAACAAAAACTCTAAGCTAAGACTGTAAGCTAAAACTCTAAACTATTAACTAAAACTAAAATAAACTAGAACTTCAATAAAAACTCAAGGATAAAAAATCTAAAATCTTAACTAAAACTAAACGATAACTATAACTTAAACTCATATTTAAAAAATCAAACTATTATATAAAATTAAAATAAACTATAAATCTAACAAAAAAAACTCTAAGCTAAAATTCTAAAATCTTAACTAAAAATAAACTAAACTAGAACTCAAATTAAAACTCTAAGCTAAGACTCTAAGGTAAAACACCAAACTCTTAACTAAAACTAAACTAAAACTCTAACTGAAACTCAAAGGTAAAAAAATCAAACTCTTAACTAAAATTAAACTAGACTAGAACTCTAACAAAAAAACTCTAAGCTAAGACTAAGCTAAAACTCTAAACTCTAAAATAAAATTAAAATAAACTAGAACTCTAACAAAAACTCTAAGCTACGACTCTAAGCTAAAACTCTAAACTATTAACTAAAACTAAACTAAACTAGAACTTCAACAAAAACTCTAAGCTAAGACTCTAAGCTAAAAACTCTAAATTATTAACTAAAACTAAACTAATATAGAACTCTAACTGAAACTCAAAGTTAAAAAATAAAAATATTAAATAAAATTAAACTAAACTAGATCTCTAAAAAAATCTATAAGATAAGACTCTATTATAAAAATCTAATCTATTAAATAAAACTAAACTAAACTAGAACTTCAAAAAAAACTCTAAGCTAAAAACTCTAAACTCTTAACTAAAACTAAACAAGAACTCTAACTGAAACTCAAAGGTAAAACATCAAACTCTTAACTAAAATTAAATTAAAATAGAACTCTAACAAAAAGCGGTGCATCCCTGCTGCGCATCCCTGCGGCGCATTCCTGCGGCACATCCCTACGGTGCATCCCTGCAGCACAGCCATGCGGCGCGTCCCCCGACCCGCGGCGCATCCCCGGCGGCGCACCCCCCTGCGGCGCATTCCGGGCCCGCGGCACTGCTCGGGCCCGGGGGACCTTTGAGGACCGGGGGGACGACCTCGGGGGCCCGGGGGGGCCCCGTTGGGGGTCCGGGGGGCCCTTTGAGGACCCGAGTAGGGCCTTTGAGGGTCTGAGGAGGGCGTTTGGGGGGCTGGGGCTCTTTGGGAGCTTGGGGGACCTTTGAGTACCGGTGGCTTCCTTCGGGGTTGGGGTGGGGGATCGGAACCCTTTGGGGTTGGGGTAGAGGACCTCACAACACTGTTCAAATGGAACTTGTGTATTATAACGACCACACTCAAAACCTCTTCTAAAATCTTCTTTTAAATCATCTTTTAAATCATCGTCAATAACGGTTTCGCCGAAATAATTCCATAAGCTGTCTAAAACCGTTTCGCCCAAATAATCCCCTAAACGTAATTCAGCGTGTTCCTTTTGTTTTTGGCATCTCTGCGCTAATGCATTTCAAATTAATAAAAAACCTGATTCCCGCGCTAAAACAATTCATCGCTAAGATGTTTCATGGAGAATTGTTTCCATGGTGTTTGGTTATTAATATCCTTTGGAGTTCGACCAAAAGAGTTGTTTCCGAGGCAAAGACATTAATGACTTGGATCTATTCCTGGAGCAGTACCTGTCAGACATTACTAAACTTTGCCCGGAAACAATTTGATTAATGACTGACAGCAAAGTGAGAAAAATACTGTTTTTCCATTCTCACTGACAAAAACCATGAAACATACATAAATTGCTGTTGACATCCATGAATGTGAGAAAATTCCTGTTTTTCCAAGTGAGAAAATTCCTGTTTTTTCATTCTCAGTGAGAAAACCATAAACCACGTGTTCTCCCTAGGGACTCTATGCCCATATATGGGGTGCAAAAAAGTTATAGGTGGCAGCAGGGGTGCGTGACACGATCAATTGAGGCCCTTCTACTGTTACCTAATAGATCCACCATTAAGACCCCTTAGGCCATTTGACAGGCAATGCATTACAGAGGCAAGACCCTTGAGGCACTAAATATTGGTCAATGATCTAAATACAGACAGGTACCAACCAGCATCTCATTTACGTAATTCTTGTTTGAGCATGAATATCAACGTAAATACAAATGACAATTATGTGAATAAAAGCAATGTCCAGTTATTATAATACTTAATATTCAAGTCACGGCAATTTTGTGTATAAATGTTTTGTCTTCTGTAAATATTGTTTAGTATTGGAGTAAGCATAAAGTTGAAAGTAATAAAGTCATATATATTTCAAGAAATGATACAACAGCCTTTGTCACCCATGTACCAACCTCCAAGGATCCCAATGCTCCTCCCCAAACTTTTTCTTTACCCTTTTTTGTAATCATTTTTTTTAGTTTAATTTTTTTTAAATTTTTTTTGGCTCAGTAATTTTTCCCACTTTTTTTTCATTTCTTAAAATGATATAAAAAATACTTAAAACAAAAAAAGATTCACTTGTGATATTTTCGAAACAGGAAATGAAGATGATATAGATATATTAGTCGTAATTTTGACTACTAGAAGAATAATGTTTTTAGTAACACTTTTTTTCTTTTATTTTACTTAGATTTTTTTTTACTTAGACATTTTTCAACTTTTTTTCATGTCTTAAAATTGCATAAAATATACTTAAAAAATATCACTCGCGATATTTTTTAAATATGAAATGAAAATGATACAGATATGTTAGTCGTGAATTTTCATATTAGAAAAATATCGTTTGTAGTGACATTTCTTTTTTCTGATATGGAATTTTTGGGGTTCAGAAAATTTTGGACTGATGAAGAAATTTTTTTTGGATTTTATTTTATGCGGCTGCCCCAGTTGTAATCTATGGATGGTCATCGACACTACCTAGTATTGTATGTTTTCAATCAATATTTCTTGTACATCGGAAGGATAAACACATAAATATTATTTTAAAAATAAACTTGAAATATTCAAAGAAAGTTCAAAGAAATTACGCATATTGATAAAATTGCTACTGCTTCTGTTAACACATTACCTGTTGAAAGATCCTATCGCCATCTTTCTGGTATTGGCATTCTAAAGAAGATATCATAATGCGTATCTTGTCTGTGTGCCAAAACTGTAAACTATGTAACAAAAATGTGATAATGGACAGTGAAATAGAAAGCAAAATAAAAGGAGAATTCAGATAATAATATCAAGGAATATAAAGACAAATCGATGAAAAACAAAGGGCGTATGAACATTAATATTACCATTGATAGTATACCAACAGATACAGTAAGTGAACCCAATAATACCAATGTCAAAACGCATATTGTACCTGTAGGTGACACCACTATAAAAACTGTGTATGACTCAAAATGAATTAATGATTATTCTACTGGTCAAGAACAAAGATAAGAGAATAGCTACACCGTCAAGAGAGAACTTGATGAATTATTTTATAGAATAGATTCAAAATGTCAAAAGTTGTTCAGTGATATTAATAATGTGTAATATTGTATGTGACATTTTTTCATTAAAAATATTCCTTTGCATTTCTGATGTTATTATAGATATTTTTAACAGGATCATAATAGAATCGGAAATGATATGGTGGTAATGAGGTACCAAAGTCTGAGAGATAAGAAATGGATTTTTTTTCAAAATCCACACCGACAAGCAGAAATTTGCTCAGTCACACGTGCACAGAGACAGAGATGCAAGACTACCTACAAACGCACAGAGTCAGACACAAAATCATATTAAAACAGAGATATTGACAAGCAAATATCCGCTAAGACAAACAGGCATAGAGAGAGAGAGAGAGGCAAAAATACCTATAAGCACACAGAGTATGACAAAAAATCACACAAAGACAGAAATAGAGACAAGAAAACATCCGCTCAGACAAACAGGCAGAGAAAGAGAGAGGCAAAAATACCTACAAACACACAGACTCAGACACAAAATCACACAGAAAAAGAGACAAGCAAACATCCACTCAGAAACACATGCACAGAGAGAGAGAGAGAGGCAAAAATACCTAAAACACCCAAAAATATCCGCTCAGACACACAGGCACAGAGAGAGAGAGAGAGAGAGAGAGAGAGAGAGAGGCAAAAATACCTACAAACACAATTAGAGTCAGACACAAAATCACACGAAGAAAGACAGAGAGACAGGCCAACATACGCTCACTCACACAGGCACAGAGATAGAGAATCAAACATACCTACAAACACATAGAGTCAGACACAAAGTCACACAAAGACAAACAAAGAGAGAAGCAAACATCTCCTCAGATACACAGGCACAGAGAGAGAGAGAGAGAGAGAGAGAGAGAGAGAGAGAGAGAGAGAGAGAGAGAGAGAGAGAGAGAGAGAGAGAGAGAGAGAGAGAGAGAGAGACAGAGACAGAGAGAGAGAGAGAGACAGAGAGAGAGATAGAGAGAGACACAGAGAGAAAGAGAGACAGAGAGAGAGACACACACACACACACACAAATACCTACAAACACACAGAGTCCGACACAAAATCACACTCCGGTCAGACACACAGACACAGGGAGAGAAAGAGGCAAAAATACCTATAAAACACAGAGCCAGACACAAAATCACGCAAAGACAGACACAGATACAAGTAAACATCTGCTCAGACATACAGACACAGAGAGAAAGAGGCAATAATACCTACAGAGCATAGAGTCAGACACAAAATACACCTGGGTACCTGCACCAAACCTAAAACTCCCATTTTTTTCAAATAGCTTCATTTAAGTTGGGTTCATTTAGGTTCAACCTGAATTTGTGTGATTTTGTGTCTGACTGTGTGTTCTTAGGTATTTTTTCCTCTCTTTCTGTGCCTGTCCGTCTGAGCGGATATTTGCTTGTCTCTATGTCTGTCTATGTGTGATTTTGTGTCTTACTCTGTCTGTTTGTAGGTATTTTTTCCTCTTTCTCTCTATTCCTGTGCGTCTGAGCGGATATTTGATTGTCTGTATGTCTGTCCTTGTTTGATTTTATGACAAACTCTGTGTGTTTGCGGGTGTTTTGCCCCTCTCTCTCTCTGTGCCTGTGTGTCTGAGTGGATGTTTGCTTCTCTCTATGTCTGTCTTTGTGTGATTTTGTGTCTGACTCTGTGCGTTTGTAGTTATTTTTGCCTCTCTGTCTCTGTGCCGATGTGATTCAGCGGATGTTTCCTTGTCTCCATGTCTTTATTTGTGTGATTTTGTGTCTGACTTTGTCTGTTTTTAGGTCTTTTGCCTCTTTCTCTGTGCCTGTGTCTGAGCGGATATTTGCTTGTCTCTATATCTTGTGTCTGACACTGTGTGTTTGTAGGTATTTTTGCCTCTTTCTCTCTATGTCTGTTTGTCTGAGCGGATGTTTTCTTGTCTCTATTTCTGTCTTTGTGTGATTTTGTGTCATACTCTGTGTGTTTGCAGGTATTTTTGCCTCTCTCCTTTTTGCCTGTGTGTCTGAGTCGATGTGTGCTTGTGTCTATGTCTGACTCTGTGAGTTTGTAAGTATTTTTGCCTATCTTTCTATGCCTGTGTGTCTGAGCGGCTGTTTTCTTGTCTCTATACCTTTCTTTGTAGGATTTTGTGTCTGACTCTGTGCATTTGTAGGTATTTTTGCCTCTCTCTCTTTGCCTGTGTGTCTGAATGGATGTTTGCTTTTCTCTATGTCTGTCTTTTTGTGATTTTATTTCTGACTCTGCGCGTTTGTAGGTATTTTTAACTCTCTCTCTATCTCTGTGGCTGTGTTTCTGAGTGGATGTTATCTTCTTTCTGTCTCTGTTGTTGTGTTATTTTGTGACTGACTTTGTAGGTATTTGTGTCTCCCCCCCCTCTCTCTCTCTCTCTCTCTCTCTCTCTCTCTCTCTCTCTCTCTCTCTCTCTCTCTCTCTCTCTCTCTCTCTCTCTCTCTCGCCCCAAAAATTCTAAGTCAGAAAAAAAATGTCACTATAAACATTATTTTCCAAATATGAATGTTCAAGACTAAAATACCTGTATCCTCTTCATTTTATATTTTGAAAATATCACAAGCGTTTTTTCTTTGTTTTAAGTGTATTTTATGTCGTTTTAAGATATAAACAAAAAGTTGAAAAAAATTCTAAGTCAAAAAAATTTTAAGCAAAAAAAAAGAAAGAAAACTGTTACTACAAACATTATTTTCTCATAGTAAAAATTACGACTAACATATTTATATAATCTTCATTTTATGTTTCGAAAATATCACAAGTGAATTATTTTGTTTTAAGATATATTCTTGCCATTTTAAGACATGAAAAAAAGTTGAAAAATTTCTAATTAAAAAAAATAAAGTTGAAAAAAATACCTTAAAAAAATAAGTTCAAAAAAGGGGAAGGGCATTGAGGTACATGGAGGTTTGGACAGTGTTGGCCAAGGCTGTCGTAATATTTCTTAAGATATTAACGACTTTATTAGTTTCAACTTTATGCATACTCCAGTACCAAAAAACATTAACACAAGACAAAAAATTTATTCATATAATTGTACTGACTTGAATATTAAGTATTATAATAACTGGACATTGCTTTTATTCACATAATATTCATTTGGATTTACCTTAATATTCATGATCAGGCAAGAATTATGCAAATGAGATGCTAGTTGGTACCTGTCTATATGTAGGAAATTGACCAAGATTTAGTGCCTTACGGGTCTTGCCTCTGTAATGCATAGCCTTCCAAATGACATAAAGGGTTTTGATGGTGGTCCTGATGGTGGATCTATTAGGTCAAAACTACTGACATATAAACAGAATTTTGTTTAGGAATTCTGGAAAATTCTCCCAGTGTATAGTTAGAAAAACGAGCAAAAATGGGGTTTTTATAGGCCAAATGAAGATACTGAAAAAACAAAGCGAATATTTCCCATTTTTGCTCGTTTTTCTTTCTTTATGTGATGTCAGGCCAATGTGGTTTAAGAAATTATCTTAGTGTATAGTTTCCCCTGAAAAGTTCACCCTGGAAACTTCCCCTCCCCATGGTTAATTCCCTTGTGAAAAAAACTGCGGAAAATTTGCCTCCCCCCCTCTTACGAACATATATACATACTTCCCAATCACAAATACTTTGTGTAAGCTATGGATAGATTTTACAACTTAAAGATCTTTCCCCTGCGGTTGTGCAGGGTTCATGTTGCATCCAAAGACATAGTTATTGGGTCTATCAGTTGTGATGAACAAAATGGCTATCTCAAAATTTTGATCGGACGATTTTGGGAAAAATGGATCGGGGGAGGGGGCCTAGTTACCCTCCAATCTTTTTGGCTAATCAAAAAGGGCACTAGAACTTTTTGATTTCCGTTTGAATGAGCCCCCTTGAAAAATTCTTGGAACCCTGGATTGATACAATTACCACTGGGAAAAAAAAGAAAAAGATAAACACGCATCCAAGAATTTTCTTTTGAAAAAAAAAATACAAAACTCCACATTTTTACAGATAGAAGCTTGAAATCTTTACAGTAGGGTTTTCTGATATGCTGAGTCTGATGGTATGATTTCACTAAGACCCCGTGACTTTTAGGGGGGTGTTCCCTCTTTTTTTCTAAATTCAGGCAAATTTTCTCAGGCTCGTAGCCTTTAATGGGTAAGAATAAACTTAATGAAACTTATATATTTGAATTCAGCTTAATAAGTCAATTCTTTTAATGTATCTATTGTTATCAAAACTCTGTTTTTTAGAGTTTCGGCTAGTATTGAACCGGGTAGCTCCTTACTTACAGTTCGTTACCACGAGATGTTTGAAAATGTGGAATTTTGTATTTTTTGGCAGAAGAAAGATCACGGATTTGTGTTTTTTTTCAGGGGTGTTCGTATCAAGCCAATAGCCCTTGAATATCGTGAGAGGACTCATTCAACCGAAAATAAAAGTTCTAGCACCTATTATAAGTAACCAAAAAATTGGAGGGAAAATAGCCCCCCTTCCATGTCCTTTTTTCCACAAGTCATCTAGTCAAGACTTTGAGATAGCCCTTTTGGTCAGTATAGTTAGAGGTACAATAATTGTGTCTTTGGAGATGACATACCCCCTCAGAACCACCAGAGGAAGAGCCAAAAGTTATGAACGACCGACTGTTTACATATTGTATTTGTTATAGGGAAGTCTACCGAAATTTTTTTCGAGAGGGGAATTTGCCACAACTTGTATACAAAATTCGTTTTATTTGCCTTACTTTCTTGTTGGCGACCCCTTTTTACATGTGTTGATGCTTTCTGGGGGAAATTTTTGGTTGAGTTTCAATTCTCGGGGAGATTTTTGCGTCATGGGAGGGAGGGGCTAGGTTCCTGCGGGAGTAATGTCACCAGGAGAAACTTCCGGGGGAATATTTTTGGGAAATATTTTCCATACAGGGGGATTCCATATTGACCTTAAAGAGGATCAGAAGTTGAATAAGAACAAGCCTTTCTTCATATGAAAGTATGCCATGGGGTATTTTTCAGGTGGAATCTAAGCAAGAATTTTCTGGGGGGGGGGGGGGGGAATTCGCAACGAGGATGTAATTGGCCAGGGGTAATTTCTTGTCTGAAGAGTATTACGTGGGAGGAGCTTTCTATGGAGGAATCTTTCGTGGGGGGATTTTCCACAGAGGGGGCGGATTTCCTGGGATTATTTGAAAAACGATCAGACATTTAAACAAGCAAGTTTTTTCTACTGAAAGTAAGGGGCCAGACTAATATTTTAAACCAACACATAATATTATGTATATGAGGGGGCTGCCCCTCCTCAATTCTCCGTTCTTTCCGCTAAAGTTTGACCTTGTGTCTCAATTCTCTAATAACGATTCCTGAAACACAAAAGCCGTGTAATTAGAATCAGAACGTTTTCTAAAAGTTTTTAAAAAAACCTTAGCGTGAAGAGAAGGGTATTGATTTGATGAGGGAACAGCCCCCTTCATATACGAAATGACTCCTGTTCGTTTTAAGTTTTAATGTTGCTCCTTACTTTCAGTAAAAAAAAAACATTTATTTTTTACTGATTGGTCAAGGATCGTCACACACTAAATGATGGTAGTGTTGGCCCCTTACAACTTCCCTCCAAACCAAAAGGCAAGTTATTTTTTAGGTGATTTTCATAGACGCACTATAACTCATCTAATATTTTTGCTCAGTATTCGTGTCAAAATATTAATTTTGGATTTACCTTTCAAAATTATTATACATCTGGACATTGGTATAATTAAGAGAAAGTAGGAAACACCCTCAATAAGGGATGTGATACACTCTTACTCGTACCACACTTACTCATACACTGGTAGCATAAACTCTTTTGTGAGGATTGTAAAAAACATATTTTAACCTCGGCCCCAAAAAAGAAAATAATAAGTCCCACTCCGCCTCCCAACACAAAAGCATCCTTAGAGCTTAAAATAAATCCCCCAGCATCGAAACAAAACAAGTTGTTTTCTCATTTGATGATCAGATCCAGCTAGACTCGTGTTAAAAATTCAATCATGGAAATATCGGCTTTAGCTACTCGTTCTATTGCCTCACCGGATTGGTAAGGTAGAAAAAATACTGACTATATAGTTACATGAAGTATGATCAATCTTATTCAATTGTGTTCATGATGTTAGGTGTCTCCGTAACCTAAACAAAGGGATGGGGGGCCACGAAAACAAATTTGAACAGGAATCCTCTTGTGGCTCTTTGAAGGTTGTGTTTATTTTAAGTTTGACTTCATATATGCGTTAATTGTCGCTCTTTCCGTTCTGTTGAAAAATTGCAATTTTTGACTTAATGGGCATTAAAAGATGGTAAAGTGTATCTTATAACTCTATCTTTATTCACCGATCAAATTTATTTCATAGGAGGTAGAGGAGTTGTAATTGCGTATTGTGTAATGGAAGGGGTCTTTTAATTGGGGCAAAACTGTTTCAGTGCCTCGTTGGTAGTCTCCACTTTTATCCATGGTAATTTTTGTTCGTTTAAAATTTTATTCATTATTCATTGTAATTTCTGGCCATGTCACGTTTGATTGGAGCTGAAAATTGGATTGAATAATTAATTTTAATTAGCGAAAAACTATTCTTTATAATTTTGCCCAAAATTCAGCTTGGAGCAATATTAATCAGCTAGACTTTATGAGTTGTATGGTATTCTTCTTTTTTAAGTCAAAGCTCTCCTAATCAAACATTTAATCTTTAACCAAGCCTTTAGCCAGAAATTTCAATTTCTTACAGGTTCACAAGGAAGATTCAAGGAAGATTTAATTTCCCTTCTTTGGAAATATATACACGAAAACTAACAACCAGGAAAGATAAATGAAGACTAACCCTGTTGGTTGTGTCCTTCGCGTTTTATTTCTTTTTTTGGTATTAGTCTGTTAAACGGAACACAACCAATAAGTGAAGATCGGTTAATCCTAATGAAATATACTAAAACATGATGATAGTATAATGCTCTATAAACAAAATTATTGAAACTACGACAAAAAGTTGTGGAAAGGAGGTCGTCCACAACGCATTATATTAAATACCTAACCCCTAACCCCCTTTATATATTCAAAATTTAATAAAAAAAAACCATAGAACGTAGTTTTCGCACTGAAAATAAGCGAATCATAACCGATCCAGAAAGGAGAACCGGTTTCTGTTAGGCTTACTCAGCATAATTCTTAAGTGCGTTCCGTTTAACAGACAAGTACCTTTTTTTATTTTATGTTTGCAGCTGTTATAGTTTAAAGCAAATACACATTAATAAGCAGATTAAAATTGTAATTTCTGATACATCGTTTTGAATTTCGACTCTTTTTATTGCATTCCAAATAGCCTTGAGCTTGGACAATTTTTCTTAAAGCAATAGGATATAGAATTATTTGTGTTTTCTGAAAACATTGGGGTAAACATTAACGAAAAGACAGGATGAAAGGCTAGGACAGGCAATTGCTCCTTTAGATACGGAATTATTCCTCTTTGTTCTAATTTTTAATGTCAATCTTACTTTCATTTGGAAATTCTTTTTATATATTCAATTTCTGTTGATTTTAAAACCAAATTAGGGTAATCATAAATTTGAAAAGGGGTACCGATTGCTAAGACCTGATTAAAACATCATGTCTGCAATAAGAGGAGAGTTCTTGAATATCATCGCATAGTTTTCATCAATATTGCACTAGTTTTTGGGGGGTGTAAAATTACACTCATTTTCATGTAGTAATTGCAATAATAAGGAAATTTCAAATTGACATATTTTATATATTTAGAATCAGCATAAATAATAGGTTTTGTAGTAGGACCAAACCAGTCGTGGCAACAAACTATAGGTAAGGAGTGACAGGGGCTAAAAGTAAACGAAACCTCGAAAAAAAAAATGATAACAATGTATCCATGTATAAATACATAAATGACAGCAATGGATAAATAAATATATCCATAAGCACTCACACAGACGCATATAAACCCACCGATAAGTCTATGAATGTAATCTTTTATGCTACACCACAGTTTATATAATTATCCAGTCTGATCTTTCCCTATCTCACCCATTATAAAAACCCGGACCAAGGTGCGAGTGCTCCAGAGAACGTTTTTGCAGATAGAAACATAGGCGGCATCAGATCTTTTCACGGGTAGACAAGTCAGACTGTGATCTAATCGGAAACAAGTGGAAACCCGCTATTACGAATAATGCACTTTGTTAGAAACAATCGGAAACAGACTAACCCGCTAATGCAGAAAGAAGTGGGAGGAGCTTTTTGTTCGCACCGAGAACGAAGACCAGAAATGATCTGCGATAAGTTTACTGGATAATTATATGAACTGTGTGCTACAGAAAACACAAAACTTCTGAACTGAGAGGGGTTGCATCAATACATATAGATTACATTCTACCCGTAAATTTTACATATATTTTAAGGGCCTGGTCCAAAAATATTTCCGTTAATAAGGAGAGATTAATTTGTCCCACCCCTCCAAACTTACTTCTGTGTTTATTTGAAAGCCTCACATCTGCACGATTCCCCCTACCTGCACAAAGTTCTGCCTGCCCACCTCCAATTCTGTTGATATATTAATCATTATCAAAATTCTGTTTTTAGAGTTTCGGTTACTATTGGGCGGAGTCGCTCTTTGCTTACAGTTCATTACCAGGAACTGTGGAGGCTGTATGATGGGAGGCTGAAAACCTGAGGTGCATGTTTTCAAACTATTGTAATTTCAATGGTATTCTTTTATTTTAATTTAACTGCATGTTTGATGGTTTCTACGCTCTTTTTTAAGATTCTAAATAAAAGAAAATTACAATTTAGAATTCTTGCTCAGTAGAATCTGAATAAAAATTGTTACAGCTAAATCAGTTTCTGCTGAGAAATGTTTCTTGCACGTCAGTTTCTTAGAAAACACGTTTAAAAGTTTTGATTACTATGGGTACCGTGGTACAGATACAGATCACCAGGTTCTCTTCTCGGCAAATTCGCTGTCATTTCTATAACCATGATGAAAAACTAAACTACAAAACTGTAAAAAATTTAAATCACCTTAGAAAACCAAACGCCGCTAAGAATATCACTAATAAAAGTATAGATGATGAGTAGTCTGATAAAAAACACTGAATCATGTTTCAAATGTATTTCATTTGCGTCAAAACTTCTTTAATAAAAGTTTATTTAAACCAGCTAAATCTATGCAAAATAACTTTTTTGATAAGGGTGAATGAGCAGTCACTAAGCGATGAGATAATGCAATAAAAAAAACGAACAAAAACAGAGTTTAGAGAGATAACGGTCTGTGGGTGTTGTTGCGCATTTAATGTATTACTTTGAGAAAGTTTATAGTCATTCATTTTAAGTATAGGCCCAGAAATACCTCAATCTGTGGAAAAAAATGTTCACGAGCGCAAGAGGTTCACCAATTCGTTTGAATTTTTTCAATGCAATCTGTTCGACTGGAAGAGATGCGTATAACTGAATTTTTGGACATGTTTTCTCAAATAAAAGTATCACTAAATGGACAACTATTTTAACTACTTCCACTTGAAAGAAACCAATTATTTTGCTCTTGGTGAAAGAGATTCAAAGTCGAAAAGTTCCCAAGGGAGTCTCTGGGCATAGCACCATTTTCGAAACCGTGATGTGTTATAGTCTCCACATAGCCTAAATGGCGGGATTTTACAAACTTTCAGAGAACACTGTAAATGCCTCAGAGAACAAGATAATTTTCATGACAAGGGGAATAAGCTGTTAATTAATTTCTATACCTCTAATGGATGGTCAACAATGAATCCAGCAATCAGAGAACTAGTTGAGAATGGTAAAACGGTAAAAATAGCAAATGTGTTTAAAAAATTGTAATTTCACATAGTAAAATAAAGATATGGCGAAAAAGGGTAGACCTTGAACAAATTACAACAGAGATGACGCTAAACAATCCAATTCCAACATTTTATAAAGGTGCAGTAAAATTTCCCCATTCACAGAAATTCTCAAGGTTGGGCATTAGGCATGGATAGAAAAGCATGAAACCTTAAGACGAGTGTTCAAACCTCACTGCATTTAAAAAAGAAGTTAGAAGATCCCCCTTCCGAAGATATCCGTCTCGACTAAACCATACAAGATGAATTTCAAAGGAAGACAGAGGGGATTTTTGGGGATAGAGAAGACTAAATCAGGTTGTTAATAAAAGACTTTATTGCACCATGTTGCTAATGATGGAAAATACCACCCAAATTCAGTGGAAACCTCATAAAATATCCAGAGAGAAAGATGTCTGCTTTAACAAAAAAAAAAAAAAAAAAAGTGAGTCCATCAGTAATTCCGTACTTTGGGCATATTCTGACATCAGAAGCGATAAAACGAGACCCCAGTAAAAGCTAAGCAATTGAATAAATACTTTGACTGAAAGGCCAAATTAGCTTTGAACATTACTTTTCATAGGCAGCGCAATAGCGCTGCCTAAATAATGAACGATGTTGGCAAAATGTATTATTTATTTTGTTTCCATACCCGGGCACTTCTTATGGAAGGAATTATCGTAGAAACATCGAAAAGGGCTCATTCGATTGGAAACTGGAGTGGATAGTGCCCTTTTTAATAGTCAAATGTGAATGAAGGGCAACTATCCCCCCCCCCCCAACGCCGATCATTCCCCCAAACACATCCAATCAAAATTTTGAGATAGCCATTTTGTTCAGCTTAGTTGATTTCCAGATAGAAATTATGTTTTTGAGGAGGACACTCTCCCACAACCCTCGGAGCAAGGGTTTTAAGTTATGCCCTGAGGACATATAAGAACGATGTTGGCACAATGTATTATTTATTATTTTTTTCCTTAGAGCAGGGCACTTCGAATCGAAGAAGTTATCGTAGAAACTTCGCAAAGGGCTCATTTAACTGGAAATTGGAGTGGCTTGTGCCCTTTTTAATAGTCGAAAGTAATTGGAAGGCAACGAACACCCCTTGCACGTCATTTCCCGAAACACATCCAATCACAATTTTGAGATAGTCATTTTCTTCAGTGTAGTTGATTTCCAGATAGGAACTATGTTTTGAGGAGGACCCTCCCCCACAACCTTCAGAGCAAGGGTTGTTGTGCCCTTAGGGCATATAAGATTATTATAGAGGGCGTTGTCGTAGAAACTTAAAAAAAGGCTCATTTGATTGGAAATTAAAAGGGCTAGTTCCCTTTTTAATAGTCGAAAGTGATTGGAGGGCAACTAGCCCCCCCCCCATGCCCAGCCTTCCTCCAAATACATCCCATCAAAATTTTGAGATAGCCATTTTGTCCCGCGTAGTTGAATTCCAGATAGAAAATATGTTTCGGAGGAGGAAACTACCCCAACATCCTCAGGGCATGGGTTCTGAGTTATGCCCTGAGGGTATATAAGAACGATGTTGGCACAATGTATTATTTATTATTTTTTCCTTTAGAGCATGGCATTTCGCATTGAAGAATTCGAAAAGGGCTCATTCAATCGGAAATTGAAGTTGCGTGTGCCCTTTTTAATAGTCGAAAGTGATTTGAAGGCAACTAATACCCCTTCCACGCCCACTGTTTCCCGAAACACATCCAATCACAGTTTTGAGATAGCCATTTTGTTCAGCGTAGTTGATTTCCAGATAGAAACTATGTTTTTGAGGAGGACACTCCCCCACATCCTTCAGGGCAAGGGTTGTAAGTTATGCCAAGGGGATATATAAGATTTTTATAGAAGGCGTTGTCGTAGAAACTTCAAAAAAGGCTCATTTGATTGGAAAGTCAAAGGGCTAGTGCGCTTTTTAATAGTTGAAAGTGATTGGAGGGCAACTAACCCCCTTCTCAGGCCCACCTTTTCCCCAAACACATCCAAACAAAATTTTGAGATAGCCATTTTATTCAACGTAGTTTTAGGTTATGGAAATTAGGTCTTTGAGGATGACAACCCTCCAACAGCCCTCAGGGCAAGAATTGTAAGTTATGCCCTGGGGGCATATAAGGTTTTTATAGAAAGTGTTGTCGTAGAAACTTCAAAAAGGGCTCATTCGATTGGAAATTAAAATGACTAGTGCACTTTTTAATAGTTGAAAGTTATTAGAAAGCAACTAACACCCCTTCCACGCCCACCATTTCCCCACACACATGCAATCAAAATTTTGAGATAGCCATTTTGTTCCACGCAGTTTAAAGTTCAGGAAATTATATATTTGAGCAGGACACTCCCCCACAGTCTTCAGGGCAAGGGTTATAAGTTATGCCCTGGGGCATATAAATTTTTATTGAAATCTTCGTCGTAGAAACTTCAAAAAGGGCTCATTTGATTAGAAATTCAAAGGTCTAGTGCCCTTTTTAATGGTTGAAAGTGATTTGAGGGCAACTAACCCCTCTCTCACGCCCATTTTTTCTCCAAACACATACAATCAAAATTTTTAGATAGCCATTTTGTTCAGCGTAGTTGATTTCCAGGTAGAAATTATGTTTTTGAGGAGGGTACTCCCCCACAGTCCTCAGGGCAAGGGTTGTAAGTTATGCCCTGGGGGCATATAAGTTTTTTATAGAACGCGTTGTCGTAGAAACTTCAAAAAGGGCTCATTCGATTGGAAAGTGAAATGGCTAGTGCCCTTTTTAATAGTCGAAAGTGATTTGAAGACAACCAACACCCCTTCCACGTAGTTTAAAGTTCAGGAAGTTGAACCTTTGAGGAGGACACTCCCTCCAATGTTTTCAGGGCAAGGGTTATAAGTTATGCCTTGGGGGTATATAAGTTTTTATTGAAATATTTGTCGTAGAAACTTGAAAAAGGTCTCATTCGATTGTAAATTCAAAGGGTTAGTGCCCTTTTTAATAGTCGAAATTGATCTGAGGGCAACTAACCCCCCTCTCACGCCCACCTTTTCCCCAAACACATCCCAACAAAATTTTTAGATAACCATTTTGTTTCATGCAGTTTAAAGTTCAGGAAATTATACCTTTGAGCAAGACACTTCCCCCACAGTCTTCAGGGCAAGGGTTATAAGTTATGTCCTGGGGGACTATAAGTTTTTATTGAAATCTTTGTCGTAGACACTTGAAAAAGAGGTCTTTCGATTGGAAATTCAAAGGGCTAGTGTCCTCTTTAACAGTCAAAAGTGATTTGAGGGTAACTATCCCCGCTCTCATGCCGACCTTTTCCACAAACACATCCAATCCAAATTTTTAGATAGCAATTTTATTCAACGTAGTTGAAAGTTTTGGAAATTAGGCCTTTGAGGATGACAACCCCTCCCCTCAAAACTCTCAGGACAAGGGTTATAAGTTATGCCCTGGGGGCATGTAAGGCGTTTATAGAAAGCGATGTACTTAATTGGAAATTGAAGGGGCTTGTGAAATTTTAATAGTCGAAAGTGATTGAAGGGCAACTAACCCCCCTCTCACGCCCACCATTTCCCCAAACACATCCAATCAAAACTTTGAGGTATCCATTTTGTTCAACGTAGTCGAAATTTCTGGAAATTAGGTCTTGAGGATGAAAACCCCCTCAGAGCCCTCAGTGCAAGAGTTGTAAGTTATGCCCTGGGGGCACATAAGGTTTATATAGAAAGTTGTAGTAGAAATTTCAAAAAGGGCTCATTTGTTTGGAAACTGAAATTGCCCTTTTTAATAGTCTAAAGTGAGTGGAAAGTAATTGACCCCCTCCCACGCCCACCATTTCCCCAAACACATTCAATCAAAGTTTAGAGATAGCCATTTTGTTCATCGTAATTGAAAGTTCTTGAAATTATATATTTAAGGATGACAAACCCCCCAGAGCCCCCAGGGCAAAGGTTGTAAGTTATACCTAGGGGGCAAATAAGTTTTTTATAGTTAAAGTTGTCGTTAAAACTGCAAAAGGGGCTCATTCAATTAGGGATTGAGAGGGCCAGTGTCCGTTTTAATAATCGAAAGTGATTGGACGGTAACTAACGGCCCTCTCACGCGCACCATTCCCCTAGACACATCCAATGAAAATTTTCAAATAGACATGGTGTTCAACATAGTAGAAAGTTCTGGAAATTAGGTCTTTGAGGAAAACAACCCCTCCCCCAGCCCTCAGGGCAATGGTTGTAAGTTGTGCCCTGGGGGATATAAGGTGTTTATTGAAAGTGTTGTCGTAGAAACTTCAAAAGGGCTCATTTGATTGGAAATTTAAAGGGCTAGTGCCTTTTTTAATAGTTAAAAGGGATGGGAGAGCGACTAACCATTTTCCCAAACACATCCAATCAAAATTTTGAGATAGCCATTTTGTTTAACGTAGTTGAAGGTTCTGGAAATTAAGTCTTAGAGGATGACAACCACCCTCACAGCCCTTAGAGTAAGGGTTGTAATTTATGCCCTGGGGGCATATAAGGTGTTTATAGAAAGCGTTGTCGTAGAAACTCAAAAAGGGCTCATTCGATTGGAAATCGAAAGGCCTGGTTCCCTTTTTAATAGTCGAAAGTGACCGGAAGGCTTAAAATTTTATAGTAAAGATCGCTGTGGGTATAATGTATTATATTTTTTTGTTGTTGTTGTTGTCGTTTAGACCAGGGCACTTCATATCGAAGGAGTTGTCGTAGGAACTTCGAAAAGGGTTCATTTGATTGAAAATAGTCAAAAATGACGGAGGGGAACTAATCCCCCTCCCACGCCCACCTTCCCATTTGCCTTTATGTTTAAAAACTAAATGTTGCCTTAAGATTAAATCAAAATGCACTGTATTAATGCTAATTCCCAATAAGGCATCTCAGCAATATCCCAAGAGCGACTGAGAGCATTATGTTAAAACTTTCGGGGCTACCTCTGCTCCTAAAATTTAACCAAGTCAAAATAGCGTAAGTGTATCCAACCTATCAAAGAAAGTAAGCAGACTTTTTTGTGAATGGTATCAAGTTTTCCATTTCAGGTCAACTAGAGGAGTACTAGAGGAGGTATGAAACGAAATTAAATACTTCTATTTGCGTCCAGATTTTTAAAAGGGCGTATGTTGTTAAAAATGCTGAAAATTTTTCTCCAGCATACAAATAGCAGACCAAACTATGAATTCTTAAAAAAACGAAAAGATTTAAAGTATTATTTACTTTTTCCCTGAAAAGATTATGTCAATATAAAACGAACAGAAATTAATTAATAAAACTTTTTCCACAAAATAAGTTTTTGAAATAAAAGTAAAGAACTCCATTAAAAAAAAATCAGCAAAAATAAAATCAAATAATCTACGAAGCGTGAAACTACCGGAAATCAGCAATGATAAACAAATGAAACCCAAAACAAACAGAAATTACAATAAATAACCGAGTTACACTCAAAACGAGCAGAAATTAACATAAGTTGGGCTCAAAACCCCTATGCATTCCCAAGACCAGAACATAATTTGCATTTTACTGAAAAAATAAAAATGTTTTTACTTTTGTGACTTAATAAATAAAATAATATTAACATTTTGATTACTGAATATCAGTATATGTATATTAAACTGACAATGCTCATTCATTTATATTTTTTGAAACACAGGGGTCGTTTAAGTAGAACGATAAGAAGATTTTTTAAAAGCACTAAAAAATTTTAGCGTGAAGAGCGAGGTGTTAGGGAGGGGGCAGCCCTCTTCAAATACGTGGTAATTTCTGTTCGTTTTAATATTGCCCCTTACTTTCAGTTGAAAAAACTTCCTGTTTTAAAAACCAAAAAGTGCTAAAAACCAAAACTGAAATAAGTATGCAAAGAAGGAAAAAGGCTTGGACAGAAATACTAGGCACCTTTTTTCTCATTGTCTCTTGTACAAGATTACTTGCTTACTGTATAAGCTCTTTGGAATGTTAAAAGGGGTGATTAGCCTATTCTACAATTAGCTTTGCTTAAAATTGAGAATATAAGCAATTCGTAGTTCTGCCAAGCTTTGTTCATAAGCAAAGCTTGTCAAAAACAAAGATGTTTTAAACTCAGTCCTACTTATACTTCCGCGAGCAAAATGGGTGTGGATGATTTTAATACCTGGCCACAGTTTGCCCCCTCCCTCAACTGAAATTTTGAGTCTTCAAAATATTATCAAACCTAAGATAGGCGTTAATTCACTTTACTCCCAACCCCTAGGGTATATATTTACTTATTAGAAGGGGGGGGGGCTTGTCAATGTTAAATTTGTTAAATTTTGATTCAGGATACAATTCTGTCTATAGAGGTAAGTTTGGACTTTACCCCCACCCCCACCCCAATGTGTAAATATATACCCTGAATTGGTATATTAGGGGGGGGCGAAGTGAATTTGCGCCAAAAACGATTATTTTATTCGGAAAGAACATAAGAAAAGGCATCGAGTGTAGAGAGGGAGGTGCTACTCCCACGAGAACACATGTGCTGCCACCTACAACTTTTTTTAACACCAAATTTGGGCATAGCCTCCCTAGGGAGAACACGTGGGTTAATGGGGTCAATGAACTAAATTTCCACAGGTGTTGATGATGTTGTTGTTGTAAGTGCAGGCTATAAGCGAATGTCTAGGTAAAGTCATGTGTTTTTGTTGTTGTAAGTGTGGCAGGGCTCCTTATATGGGCATAGCCTCCCTAGGGAGAACACGTGGTTAATGGGGTCAATGACCTAAATTTCCAAAGGTGTTGATGTTGTTGTTGTTATTTTGGCCATGTGCATAGAGTCATTAGGGAGAACACGTGGTTAATTAAAGCGATTGGGAATTTGGAACACCTGTGCTGTCAGTCATTAATCAAATTGTTTCCAGACAAAGTTTATTAATGTCTGACAGGTACTGTCAATCATTAATCAAATTGTTTCCAGGCGAAGTTTAATAATGTCTGACAGGTGATGTCAAGATTGATTGATAAGTCACGAAATGGGAATTAATTTGTTGTTTCTAAGGGGAATTATTGATTCACGAAAGGGGAATCAATTTGATGTTTCTAAGGGGAAGGTGGGGAAGAGATATATTGATTGCGTAATCGAAGGGAGAGAATTTCTGAGAAATTGATTACATAATCGGTAGAACCCTATTAGAAGGTCATGACGGGAATTCATTTATGGGCATAGAATGACATAACCAACTAGGACAAATGGACTTCTGAGAAATTGATTAAATAGTCGGTAGAACCCTATCAGAAGGTCATGACGGGAATCCATTTATGGGCATAGAATGACGTAATCAACTATGACAATTGGATTTCTGAGAAATAGATTACAAAATCGGTAGAACCCTATCAGGAGGTCCTGACGGGAATCCATTTATGGGCATAGAATGACGTAATCGACTAAGACAAGCAAGTTACTTTCTTAATGTTCCTCCTAAACCCATTTTGCAACTTGAAGTACTTATCTTTCTAACCCACAACTATACTTTACAGCTTTTTGGATAACTCAACACCAAGAAATACTTTTCAAAGACCATTTCAGAGCAAGTTACTTTCTTAATGTCCCTCCTAAACCCATCTTCCAACTTGCAGTACTTATCTTTTTCACCCACAACTATACTTTACAGCTTTTGAATGCCCCAACACCTAGCAATACTTTTCAAAAGGCATTTCAGAACCAGTTCCTTTCTTAATATCCCTCCTAAACCCATTTTACAACTTGAAGTACTTATCTTTTTCACACACAACATTACTTTACAGCTCTAGAAGGCCAAAAAACCAAGCAATACTTTTCAATGCACATCAAAACAAGTTCTTTTATTAATATCCATCCTAAACCAATTTTAAAAGTCGAAGTACCCGTACTTTTCACCCACAACTTTACTGTACAGCTTTTTGAATGCCCCAACACCAAGCAATACTTTTCAAAGGGCATTTCAGAACAAGCTATTTTCTCAATGTCCCTTCTAAACCTATTTTCCAACTTGAAGCACTTATCTTTTTCACACAAAACTTTACTTTACAGTCTTTTGCATACCACAACACCAAGAAATACTTTTCAAAAGACATTTCAGTACAAGTTTTTTTCTTATTGTCATTCATAAACCAATTTTACAAGTTGAAATACCCATACTTTTCAAACACAACTTTACCTTACAGTTTCTTTGATATCTCAACACCAAGTAATACTTTTAAAAAGACATTTCAGAACAAGTTCCTTTCTTAATATCCCTTCTAAGCCCATTTCACAAGTTGAAGCATCCGTCCTTTTCACCCACAACTTTACTTTACAGCTTTGTGGATACCCCAACACCAAGAAATACCTTTCAAATGGCATTTCAGAGCAACACCTTTTCTTAATGTCCCTTCTAAAACCATTTTACAAGTTGAAGCATCCATCCTTTTCACCCACATCTTTACTCTACAGCTTTTTGCACACCTCAAGATCAAGCAATACTTTTCAAAAGACATTTCAGAGCAAGTTCCTTTCTTAAAGTCCCTTCTAAACCCATTTTCCAACTTGAAGTAACCGTCCTTTTCACCCACAACTTTACTTTACAGCTTTTTGGATATCTCAACACCAAGTAATACTTTTCAAAGGCCATTTAAGAGCAAGTTCCTTTCTTAAAATCCCTCCTAGACCCATTTTACAAGTTGAGGCATCCATCCTTTTCACCCACAACTTTACTTTACAGCTTTTGAATGCGCCAATATTATGCAATACTTTTCATAAGGCATTTCAGAACAAGTTCCTTTCTTAAAATCCCTCCCAGACCCATTTTAAAATTTGAGGAATCCATCCTTTTCACCCACAACTTTACTTTACAGCTTTTGAATGCGCCAATATCATGCAATACTTTTCAAAGACATTTCAGAACAAGTTATTTTCATAATTTCCATTGTAAACCCATTTTACAAGTTGAAGTAACCATCCTTTTCATCCACAACTTTACTCTACAGCTTTTTGAATGCTCCAACATCAAACAATACTTTTCAAAGGGCATTTCAGAACAAGTTCTTTTCTTAATGTCCCTCCTAAGCCCATTTTACAAGTTTAAGTACCCAACTTTTTCACCCAGAACTATACTTCACAGCTTTTCGAATGCCCACAACACCAAGCAATACTTTTCAAAAGGCATTTCAGAACAAGTTATTTTCTTAATGTCCTTCCTAAACCCATTTTACATGTTGAAGTTCCCAACCTTTTGACCCGCAACTATACTTTACAGCTTTTTGGATTCCTGAACACCAAGAAATACTTTTCAAAAGACATTTCAGAACAAATTCCTTCTTCATGTCCTGTCTAAACCCATTTTATAAGATGTAGCATCCTTCCTTTTTACCCACAACTTTACTTTACAGCTTTTTGGATACCTCAACAACAAGAAATACCTATCAAAAGATATTTCAGAGCAACATCTCTTCTTAATGTTCATTCTAAACACATTTTCCAACTTGAAGCATCCTTCCTTTTCACCCACAACTTTACTTTACAGCTTTTTGGATACCTCAACATCAAGAAATACCTTTCAAAAGGCATTTCAGAGCAAGTTCCTTTCTTAATGTCCCTTTCTAAACCCATTTTCCAACTTGAAGTACCAATGCTTTTCACCCAAAACTTTACTTTACAGCTTTTTGAATGCTCCAACACCAAGCGATACCTTTCGAAGGCATTTCAGAGCAACTTCTTTTTTAATGTCACTTCTAAACCCATTCTCCAACTTGAAGTACCCATCCTTTTCACTCACAACTTTACTTTACAGCTTTTTGGATACCTCAACACCAAGAAATACTTTTCAAAAGGCATTTCAGAGCAAGTTCCTTTCTTAATGTCCCTCCTAAAACCATTTTACAAGTTAAAGCATCCATCTATTTCACCCACAACTTTACTTTACAGCTTTTTGGATACCTCAACACCAAAATATACCTTTCAAAAGGCACATCAGAGCAACATCCTTTCTTAATGTCACTTCTAAACCCATTTTCCAACTTGAAATACCCGTCTTTTTCGCAACAACTTTAGTTTACGACTTTTTTCAGCACTCAAACATCAATCAACACTTTTCAAAAGGCTCTATTATATTTTTTCAGAACAAGTATTTTCTTAATGTCCTTCATAAACCAATTTTACAAGTTGAAGTAGTTATCTTTTTCACCACAACTTTATTTTACGACTTTTTGCACACCTCAAGATCAAGCAATACTTTTCAAAAGACATTTCAGAGCAAGTTCCTTTGCTAATGTCCGTCCTAAACCCATTTTACAAGTTAAAGTTCTTATCTTTTTCCCCATGACTTTACTTTACGACTTTTTCTACACCCAAACATCGAGCAATACTTTTCAAAGGCATTTCAGAACAAGTTTTTTCTTAATGTCCTTCCTAAACCCATTTTACAAGTTGAAGTAACCATCCTTTTCACCCACAACTTTACTTTACAGCTTTTTGAATGCTCCAACATCAAGCAATACTTTTCAAAAGACATTTCAGAACAAGTTCTTTTCTTAGTGACCGTCCTAAATCCATTTTACAAATTGAAGTACTCATCCTTTTCCTCACAACTCTACTATAAGGCTTTTCGAATACCCCAACATCAAGTAATACTTTTCAAAAGCATTTCAGAACAAGTTCTTTTCTTAATGTCCTTCCTAAACCCATTTTACAAGTTGAAGTAGCCATCCTTTACAACCAACACCAAGCAATACTTTTCAAAAGGCATTTCACAACAAGTTCCTTTCTAAATGTCCCTCCTAAACCCATTTTACAAGTTGAAGTACTCATCATTTTCACCACAACTTTACTTTACGACTTTTTTTTCTTAATGTCCCTCCTAAACCCATTTTACAAGTTGAAGTACCCAGCTTTTTCACCCAAAACTATACTTCACAGCTTTTTGAATGCCCACAACACCAAGCAATACTTTTCAAAGGTATTTCAGAACAAGTTATTTTCTTAATGTCCTTCCTAAACCCATTTTACAAGTAGAAGTTCCCAACCATTTCACCCGCAACTATACTTTACAGCTTTTTGAATGCCATATCATCAAGGAATACTTTTCAAAGACATTTTAGAACAAGTTCTTTTCTTAATGTCAGTCCTAAGCCCATTTTACAAGTTGAAGTACCCATCCTTTTCACCCACAACTTTACTTTACAGCTTTTTGAATGCCCCAACACCTAGCAATACTTTTCAAAAGACACTTCAGAACAAGTTCCTTTCTTAATGTCCCTCCTAAACCCATTTTACAAGTTGAAGTACCCATCTTTTTCACCACAACTTTACTTTATTTTCTTAATGTCCCTCCTAAACCCATTTTACAAGTTTAAGTATCCCACTTTTTCACTCGCATATATATGTCAAATATTGTTGAATGCACAAAAAACCAAGTAGTATTTATCTAAAATTAATTCAGAAAAAGTTTTTTTCTTAATGTTCCTCCTCAGCCTATTTTCCAACTTGAAATACCCCTCCTGTTCACCACAACGTTACTTTACAACTTGTGTGCACACCACAATATCATGCAAGTTTCAACTTCAGTTCAGATTTTTTTTTGTGCACGCGACAATATCATGCAAGTTTCCACTTCGGCTCAGATTTTTCTCAAAGAGATGAAAAAATTTAAAATACTGTTCCAAATTTTTTCATAGAAGATGGAAAGTTCAAGTTATCTTCTGAATTTTATTAAAGAACTTACAGTTCAATTCTAATTTCTCCAAAGAAAATAAAAATCTTCTATTTCAGTTCTTAATTTCACAAAGACAAAAGGAAATTCAAAGTTCTATTTGAAATTTCTCAATGAAGTGAAGAAAAGTTCAAGCTCTCTTCTGAATTTTCTCAATGAAAAAGAAATTAGTTTTTGATCAATTCTATTTTTCCTAATAATATAAAAAGGTTCCACTTCTTTTCAGATGTTTCCCCAAAGACATAAATTTTAAATTCTCCTCCAAATTTTTTGTAGAAGTTAGAAAAAGTTACACATTGATCGTGAATATTTCTCTATGAAGATAAGGAGCTAATTTTCTCATTGATGTGAAGAAAATTTCAAGATCCTTTCCTAACTATACCAATGAAGATGAACAAGTTACAGTTCAATTCTATTTTTCAAGAAAAAATTAAAAATATCCACTTCTCTTCCTATTTTTCCAAAAGAGATTGAAAAATTTTAAATTACTGTTCTAAATTTTTAATTGAAGAGGGAAAAAGTTTTAAATTGATCATAAAAAGTTAACTCAAGTCTGAATTTTATTAAAGAACTTACAGTTCAATTCTAATTTCTCCAGAGAAAAATAAAAATCATCCACTTCAGTTCTTAATTTCACAGACACAAAGAAATTTAAAGTTCTCTTCTGAATTTTCTTAGAGAAAAGAAAAAAGTTATAGTTCAATTCTAATTTTTTTCAAAGAAAATAAAAAATCTCCAACAAGCATGCATAGTGAGAGAGAAATACAAAGTCGACCTGGGGGTATTTTCCGGCGAGTATGGTTAGGTTAGATTAGGTTAGACTAGATTAAGTTAGGTTAGACTAGATTAAGTTAGGTTAGATTAGGCTAGGTTAAGGCAGGTTAGGTAGGTTAGGTTAGCTAGCTAACCGGGTCTCCATGTTTAAGTTAGGTTAGGTTAGGCTAGATTAAGTTATGTTAGGTTAGGTTAAGTTAGGTTAGGTTAGCCTACGTACGCAACATTTCTCTATGTTTAAGGTTAGTTTAGGTTAACTTATCATGAGCGCTCATGATAAGCTAACCTAGCCTAACTAAAGCATGGTAAAAAGTCGACATGGGTGGATTTTCCGGCGAGTATGGTTAGGTTAGGTTAGATCAAGTTAGGGTAGGTTAAGTTAGGTTAGGTTAGGTTAGCCTACGTACCCCCGCGTACGTAGGCTAACCTAACCTAACCTAACTTAACCTAACCTAACTTGATCTAACCTAACCTAACCTAACCATACTCGCCGGAAAATCCACCCATGCCGACTTTGTACCATGATTTAGTTAGGCTAGGTTAGCTTATCATGAGCGCTCATGATAAGTTAACCTAACCTAACCTAACTTAAACATGGAGAAATGTTGCGTACGTAGGCTAACCTAACCTAACTTAACCTAACCTAACATAACTTAATCTAGCCTATCCTAACCTAACTTAAACATGGAGACCCAGTTATCTAGCTAACCTAACCTACCTAACCTGCCTTAACCTAGCCTAATCTAGCCTAACTTAATCTAGTCTAACCTAATTTAATCTAGTCTAACCTAATCTAACCTAACCAGACTCGTCGGAAAATCCCCCCAGGTCAACTTTGTGTTTCTCTCTCCCTAAGCATGCTTGTTGGAGATTTTTTATTCTCTTTGAAAAAAATTAGAATTGAACTATAACTTTTTGCTTTTCTCTAAGAAAATTCAGAAGAGAACTCTAAATTTCTTTGTGTCTTTGTGAAATTAAGAACTGAAGTGGAAGATTTTTATTTTTCTCTGCAGAAATTAGAATTGAACTGTAAGTTATTTAATAAAATTCAGACTTGAGTTAACTTTTTATGATCAATGTAAAACTTTTTCTATCTTCTATGAAAAATTTAGAACAGTAATTTAAAATTTTTCCATCTCTTTGAGAAAAATCTGAACTGAAGTGGAAAATTTTTATTTTTCTTGAAAAATAGAATTGATCTGTAACTTATTTCTTCTCATATGGATAGTTAGGAAAAGAACTTGAACTTTTCTTCATATCAATGAAAAAATTAGCTCCTTATCTTCATAGAGAAATATTCACGATCAATGTGTAACTTTTTCTATCTTCTACAAAAAAATTGGAGGAGAATTTAAAATTTATGTCTTTGGGGAAACATCTGAACTGAAGTGGAACCTTTTTATATTATTAGGAAAAATAGAATTGATCAAAAACCAATTTCTTTTTCATTGAGAAAATTCAGAAGAGTGCTTGAAATTTTCTTCACTTCATTGAGAAATTTAAAATATAACTTTAAATTTCATTGTGTCTTTGTGAAATTAAGAACTGAAATGGAAGATTTTTATTTTCTTTGGAGAAATTAGAATTGAACTGTAAGTTCTCTAATAAAATTCAGAAGATAACTTGAACTTTCCATCTTCTATGAAAAAATTTGGAACAGTATTTTAAATTTTTTCATCTCTTTGAGAAAAATCTGAACTGAAGTGGAAACTTGCTTGATATTGTCGCGTGCACAAAAAAAAAATCTGAACTGAAGTGGAAACTTGCATGATATTGTGGTGCGCACAAAAGTTGTAAAGAAAAGTTGTGGTGAAAAGGAGAGGTACCTCAACTTGTAAAATGGGTTTAGGAGGAACATTAAGAAAAGAACTTGTTCTGAAATGCCTTTTGAAAAGTATTGCTTGGTGTTGGGGGCATTTAAAAAGCTGTGAAGTATAGTTCTGGGTGAAAAAGTTGGGTACTTCAACTTGTAAAATGGGTTTAGGAGGGACATTAAGAAAAAAGTTGTAAAGTAAAGTTGTGGTGAAAAAGATGGGTACTTCAACTTGTGAAATGGGTTTAGGAGGGACATTAAGAAAGGAACTTGTTCTGAAATGTCTTTTGAAAAGTATTGCTAGGTGTTGAAAAGAACTTGTTCTGAAATGTCTTTGAAAAGTATTGCTTGATGATATGGCATTCAAAAAGCTGTAAAGTATAGTTGCGGGTGAAATAGTTGGGAACTTCAACTTGTAAAATGGGTTTAGGAAGGACATTAAGAAAATAACTTGTTCTGAAATACCTTTGAGAAGTATTGCTTGGTGTTGTGGGCATTCAAAAAGCTGTGAAGTATAGTTTTAAGTGAAAAAGCTGGGTACTTCAACTTGTAAAATGGGTTTAGGAGGGACATTAAGAAAAAAAAGTCGTATAGTAAAGTTGTGGTGAAAAGGATGAGTACTTCATTTTGTAAAATGGGTTTAGGAGGGACATTAAGAAAGGAACTTGTTGTGAAATGCCTTTTGAAAAGTATTGCTTGGTGTTGGTTGTAAAGGATGGCTACTTCAACTTGTAAAATGGGTTTAGGAAGGACATTAAGAAAAGAACTTGTTCTGAAATGCTTTTGAAAAGTATTGCTTGATGTTGGGGTATTCGAAAAGCCTTATAGTAGAGTTGTGAGGAAAAGGATGGGTATTTCAATTTGTAAAATGGATTTAGGACGGTCACTAAGAAAAGAACTTGTTCTGAAATGTCTTTCGAAAAGTATTGCTTGATGTTGGAGCATTCAAAAAGCTGTAAAGTAAACTTGTGGGTGAAAAAGATGGTTACTTCAACTTGTAAAATGGGTTTAGGAAGGACATTAAGAAAAAACTTGTTCTGAAATGCCTTTGAAAAGTATTGCTTGATGTTTGGGTGTGGAAAAAGTCGTAAAGTAAAGTCGTGGGGGAAAAGATAAGTACTTTAACTTGTAAAATGGGTTTAGGAGGGACATTAGCAAAGGAACTTGCTCTGAAATGTCTTTTGAAAAGTATTGCTTGATCTTGAGGTGTGCAAAAAGCCGTAAAATAAAGTTGTGGCGAAAAAGATAACTACTTCAACTTGTAAACTAGGTTTATGAAGGACATTAAGAAAAAACTTGTTCTGAAAAAATGTAATATAGCCCCTTAAAAAGTGTTGATTGATGTTTGAGTGCTGAAAAAAGTCGTAAAGTAAAGTTGTGGTGAAAAGACGGGTACTTCAATTTGGAAAATGGGTTTAGAAGGGACATTAAGAAAGGATGTTGCTCTGATATGCCTTTTGAAAAGTATTTCTTGGTGTTGAGGTATCCAAAAAGCTGTAAAGTAAAGTTGTGAGTGAAAAGGATGGGTACTTCAAGTTGGAGAATGGGTTTAGAAGTGACATTAAAAAAGAAGTTGCTCTGAAATGCCTTTGAAAGGTATTGCTTGGTTTTGGAGTATTCATAAATCTGTAAAGTAAAGTTGTGGGTGAAAAGGATTGGTACTTCAAGTTTGAAAATGGGTTTAGAAAGGGACATTAAGAAAGGAACATGCTCTGAAATGCCTTTTGAAAGGTATTTCTTGATGTTGAGGTATCCAAAAAGCTATAAAGTAAAGTTGTGGGTGAAAGGGAAGGATGCTTCAAGTTGGAAAATGTGTTTAGAATAAACATTAAGAAGAGATGTTGCTCTGAAATGTATTTTGATAGGTATTTCTTTGTGTTGAGGTATCCAAAAAACTGTAAAGTAAAGTTGTGGGATAAAAAGGAAGGAGGCTTTAACTTTAAAATGGGTTTAGAAAGGACATGAAGAAGGAACTTGTTCTGAAATGTCTTTTGAAAAGTATTTCTTGGTGTTCAGGTATCCAAACAGCTGTAAAGTATAGTTGCGGGTGAAAAGGTTGGGAACTTCAACATGTAAAATGGGCTTAGGAGAGACGTTAAGAAAATAAATTGTTCTTAAATGCCTTTTGAAAATTATTACTTGGTATTGTGGGCCTTCGAAAAACTGTGACGTATAGTTTTGTGTGAAAAAGTTGGGTACTTAATATTGTAAATCGGGCTTAGGAGGGATATTAAGAAAATAACTTGTTCTGAAATGTCCTTTGAAAAGTATTGTTTGGTGCTGGAGAATTCAAAAAGCTGTAGAGTTAAGTTTTGGATGAAAAGAATGGTTACTTCAACTCGTAAAATGGGTTTACAATAGAAATTATCAAAATAACTTGTTCTGAAATGTCTGAAAAGTATTGCATGAAATTGGCACATTCAAAAGCTGTAAAGTAAAGTTGTGGGTGAAAAAGACGGGTACTTCAACTTGGAAAATGGGTTTAGGAAGGACATTAAGAAAAAACTTGTTCTGAAATGCCTTTGAAAAGTATTGCTCGATGTTTGGGTGTGGTAAAAAGTCGTGGGGAAAAAGATAAGTACTTTAACTTGTAAAATGGGTTTAGGAGGACATTAGCAAAGGAACTTACTCTGAAATGTCTTTTGAAAAGTATTGCTTGATCTTGAGGTGTGCAAAAAGTCGTAAAATAAAGTTGTGGTGAAAAAGATAACTACTTCAACTTGTAAAATTGGTTTATGAAGGACATTAAGAAAAAACTTGTTCTGAAAAAATATAATAGAGCCCCTTGAAAATTATTGCTTGATGTTTGAGTGTGGAAAAAAGTCGTACAGTAAAGTTGTGGTGAAAAAGACGGGTACTTCAAGTTGGAAAATGGGTTTAGAAGGGACATTCAGAAAGGATGTTGCTCTGATATGCCTTTTGAAAGGTATTTCTTGGTGTTGAGGTATCCAAAAAGCTGTAAAGTAAAGTTGTGAGTGAAAAGGATGGGTACTTCAAGTTGGAGAATGGGTTTAGAAGTGACATTAAAAAAGAAGTTGCTCTGAAATTCCTTTGAAAGGTATTGCTTGGTGTTGGAGTTTTCATAAAGCTGTAAAGTAAAGTTGTGGGTGAAAAGGATTGGTACTTCAAGTTTGGAAATGGGTTTAGAAATGGACATTAAGAAAGGAGCTTGCTCTGAAATGACTTTTGAAAGGTATTTCTTGCTGTTGAGGTATCCAAAAAGCTGTAAAGTAAAGTTGTGGGTGAAAGGGAAGGATGCTTCAAGTTGGAAAATGTGTTTAGAATGAACATTAAGAAGAGATGTTGCTCTGAAATGTCTTTTGAAAGGTATTTCTTGGTGTTGAGGTATCCAAAAAGCTGTAAAGTAAAGTTGTGGGATAAAAAGGAAGAATGATTTAACTTATAAAATGGGTTTAGAAAGGACATGAAGAAGGAACTTGTTCTGAAATGTCTTTTGAAAAGTATTTCTTGGTGTTGAGGAATCCAAAAAGCTGTAAAGTATAGTTGCGGGTGAAAAGGTTGGGAACTTCAACATGTAAAATGTGCTTAGGAAGGATATTAAGAAAATAACTTGTTCTGAAATGCCTTTTGAAAAGTATTGCTTGGTGTTGTGGGCATTCGAAAAGCTGTGAAGTATAGTTCTGGGTGAAAAAGTTGGGTACTTAAACTTGTAGAATGGGTTTAGGAGGAACATTAAGAAAAGAACTTGTTCTGAAATGCCCTTTGAAAAGTATTGTTTGATGTTGGAGCATTCAAAAAGCTGTAGAGTAAAGTTGTGGATGAAAAGAATGGTTACTTCAACTTGTAAAATGGGTTTACAATGGAAATTATGAAAAGAACTTGTTCTGAAATGTCTTTGAAAAGTATTGCATGATATTGGCGCATTCAAAAGCTGTAAAGTAAAGTTGTGGGTGAAAAGGATGGTTTCCTCAACTTTTAAAATGGGTCTAGGAGGGATTTTAAGAAATTAACTTGATCTTAAATGCCTTTTGAAAAGTATTGCATAATATTGTCGCATTCAAAAGCTTTAAAGTAAAGTTGTGGGTGAAAAGCATGGATGCCTCAACTTGTAAAATGGGTCTAGGAGGGATGTTAAGAAAGGAACTTGCTCTTAAATGCCTTTTGAAAAGTATTGCTTGGTGTTGAGGTATCCAAAAAGTTGTAAAGTAAAGTTGTGGGGGAAAAGGATGGGTACTTCAAGTTGGAAAATGGGTTTAGAAGGGACATTAAGAAAATAACTTGCTCTGAAATGCCTTTTGAATGGTATTTCTTGGTGTTGAGGCATCCAAAAAGCTGTAAAGTAAAGTTGTGAGTGAAAAGGATGGATGCTTCAACTTGTAAAATTGGTTTAGGAGGAACATTAAGAAAGGAACTTGCTCTGAAATGCCCTTTGAAAAGTATTACTTGGTGTTGAGATATCCAAAAAGCTGTAAAGTAAAGTTGTGGGTGAAAAGGACGGGTACTTCAAGTTGTAAAATGGGCTTAGAAGGGACTTTAAGAAAGGTACTTGCTCTGAAATGCCTTTTGAAAAGTATATATGGTGTTGAGGCACCCAAAAAGCTGTACAGTAAAGTTGTGGGTGAAAAGTATGTGTACTTCAACTTGTAAAATGGGCTTAGAAGGGACATTAAGAAAAGATGTTGGTCTGAAATGCCTTTTGAGATGTATTTCTTGGTCTTGAGATATCAAAAGGCTCTGAAGTAATATTGTGTGTGAAAAGGAAGGATGTTTCAACTTGTAAAATTGGGTTTAGGAGGGATATTAAGAAAGGAACTTGTTCTGAAATGTCTTTTGAAAAGTATTTATTGGTGTTGAGATATCCAAAAAGCTGTAAAGTAAAGTTGTGGGTGAAAAGTATGGGTACTTCAACTTGTAATATTGGTCTATGAATGACATTAAGAAAAAACTTGTTCTGAATTGTCTTTTGAAAAGTATTTCTTGGTGTTGTGGTATGCAAAAGACTGTAAAGTAAAGTTGTGTGTGAAAAAGATAAGTGCTTCAAGTTGGAAAATAGGTTTAGAAGGGGACATTGAGAAAATATCTTGTTCTGAAATACTCTTTGAAAAGTATTGCTTTGTTTTGTGTAATTCAAAAAGCTGAAAAGTAAAGTTGTTGGTTAAAAGTATGTGTACTTTAACACGTAAAATTGGTTTAGGAGGGGCATTATGAAATGAAGTTGCGGTGAAATGACTTTACAAGTATTGCTAGATGTTTTGGCCTTCAAGAGCTGTAAAGTAATGTTGTGTGTGAAAAAGATAAGTACTTCAAGTTGCAAAATGGGTTTAGGAGGGATATTAAGAAAGTAACTGGTTCTGAAATGCCTTTTGAAAAGTATTGCTAGGTGTTGGGGCATTCAAAAGCTGTAAAGTATAGTTGTGGGTGAAAAAGATAAGTACTGCAAGTTGGAAGATGGGTTTAGGAGGGACATTAATAAAGTAACTTGCTCTGAAATGGTCATTGAAAAGTATTTCTTGGTGTTGAGTTATCCAAAAAGCTGTAAAGTATAGTTGTGGGTGAAAAAGATAAGTACTTCAAGTTGCAAAATGGGTGTAGGAGGAACATTAAGAAAGTAACTTGCTTGTCTTAGTCGATTACGTCATTCTATGCCCATAAATGGATTCTCGTCAGGACCTACTGATAGGGTTCTACCGATTAAGTAATCAATTTCTCAGAAATCCAATTGTCTTAGTCGATTACGTCATTCTATGCCCATAAATGAATTCCCGTCATGACCTTCTGATAGAGTTCTACCGATTATGTAATCAATTTCTCAGAAATCCATTTGTCCTAGTTGATTACGTCATTATATGCTCATAAATGGATTCCCGTCATGACCTTCTGATAGGGTTCTACCGATTATGTAATCAATTTCTCAGAAATTCTCTCCCTTCGATTACGTAATCAATATATCTTTTCCCCACCTTCCCCTTAGAAACAACAAATTAATTCCCCTTTCGTGAATCAATAATTCCCCTTAGAAACAACAAATTAATTCCCATTTCGTGACATATCAATCAATCTTGACATCACCTGTCAGACATTATTAAACTTCGCCTGGAAACAATTTGATTAATGATTGACAGTACCTGTCAGACATTATTAAACTTTGCCTGGAAACAATTTGATTAATGACTGACAGCACAGGTGTTCCAAATTCGCAATCGCTTTAATTAACCACGTGGTCTCCCTATTGACTCTATGTACCTGGCCAAAACAACAACAACAACAACATCGACACCTTTGGAAATTTAGGTCATTGACCCCATTAACCACTTGTTCTCCCTAGGGAGGCTATGCCCATATTTGGTGCTAAAAAAAGTTGTAGGTGGCAGCACATGTGTTCTCGTGGGAGTAGCACCTCCCTCTCTACTATCGAGTGGTATGTTCACTTTATTCATAGGTCAAAAATATGAACTGCTCAATATTTGCCCATTTTTCATTGTCATTTTCAACTGGCTCGAATATTTTTGGCCCTGGATTCATTTCTGAAAGTGTCATTCACCTAACTCAAATGCTTTCTCAGATAGCAAGAAGTGTCTAAAGTCTAAACTACAATTTTAGGCAGAAACTTCAAAAAGGGCTCATTCGATTGGAATTTGGAGTGGCTAGAGCCCTTTTTAATAGTCGAAAGTGATTAGAGGGCAGCTAGCCCCCCCCCCTTCCCCCAAGCCTATCATTCCCCCAAACACATCCAATCAAAGTTTTGAGATAACCATTTTGTTCAGCGTAGTTGATTTCCAGATAGGAAATATATTTTTTAGGAGGACATTCCCCCACAACCCTCGGGGCAATGGTTTTAAGTTTTTCCCTGAGGGCATATAAGAACGATGTTGGCACAATGTAATATTTATTATTTTTTTCCTTCCTGTCGAGGCACTTTTCCTATAGAGCACTTCCTATCGAAGAAGTTGTCGTAGAAACTTTGAAAAGGGCTCATTCTATTGGAAATTTGAGTGGCTTCTGCCCTTTTTTACAGTTGAAAGTGATTGGAAGGCAACTAACACCCCTTCCACGCCCACCATTTCCTGGAACACATCAAATCAAAATTTTGAGATAGCCATTTTGTAAAGCGTAGTTTATTTCCACATAGAAATTATGTTTTTGAGGACGACACTCCCCCACAGCCTCCAGGGCAAGGGTAGTAAGTTATGCCCTGGGGGTATATAAGGTTTTTGTAGAAGGCGTTGTCATAGAAACTTCAAAAAAGGCTCATTCAATTGGAATTTCAAAGGGCTAGTGCCTTTTAATGGTTTTAAGTGATGGGGAGGGGGGGGGGCAACTAGCCCCCCCACGCTCATCATGCCGCCAAACACATACAATCTAAATATTGAGATAGCCATTTTCTTCAGCGTAGTTGATCTCCAGATAGAAATTATGTTTTTGAGGAGGACACTCCCCCAAAACCCTCGGGGCAAGGGTTTTAAGCTATGCCCTGAGGGCATATAAGAACGATGTTGGCACAATGTATTATTTTTTTTCCTTTAGAGCAGGGGACTTCGGATCGAAAAAGTTGTCGTAGAAACTTCAAAAACGGCTGATTCAATTGGAAATTGGAGTGGCTTGTACCCTTTTTAATAGTCGAAAGTGATCGGAAGGAAACCTTCCATGCCCACCATTTCCCGAAACACGTCCAATCAAAATTTTGAGATAACAATTTTGGTCAGCGTATGTGATTTCCAAATAGAAATTATGTTTTTGAGGAGGACACTACCCCACAGCCTTCAGGGCAAGGGTTGTAAGTTGTGCCCTGAGGGCATATAAGAACGATGTTGGCACAATGTATTATTTTTTATTTTAGAGCAGGGCACTCCGTATCGAAGAAGTTTTCGTAGAAAGTTCGAAAAGGGCTCATTCAATTGGAAAATGGAATGGCTTGTGCCCTTTTTGATAATCGAAAGTAATTGGAAAGCAACTAACACCTCTTCCACGCCAAAAATTTTCCGAAATACATCCAATCAAAATTATGAGATAGCCATTTTGTTCAGAGTAGTTGATTCCCAGATAGAAATTATGTTTTTGAGGTGGACACTCCCCCACAGCCTGCAGGACAAGGGTTGTAAGTTATGCCCTGGGGGCATATAAGGTTTTTATAGAAGGCGTTGTCGTAGAAAATTCAAAAAGGCTCATTTGATTGGAAATTCAAAGGGCTAGTGCCCTTTTACAAATGAAATTCAGAGAGGAAAGAAAATAACAAAATGAAAAATAAAATAAAAAAAACGAGGATTTTGTCAGCCAGTGGCGAACCATGAAGAAGAAGAAATAAGCAAATATTTCGATAAGGACCTCCACCGAGTTGTCCTCAGTGCTAAACAAAAAAGAAAGAAACGAAAAAGAAACCAACAAAAATCGAACCTTTCGAAGTTTACTTGACAACGACAGAACAAAAACTAAATAAGAACCAAGTTTAAATCAATGAAAAAGAAATCTACCAAGATGATTGAGCAATAATGAATAATCTATTAAATCTATCGCGTCCCCTCTGGCAAACATATGTTGTGAAACGACACCGCTAATTTTAGGGTGTAATTATTCAAGCTTTGTTGACAAGAAATCGTAAGGGCAATGAATCATTTTTTTAATGCGATTAGTTTTATTTTAGGGCTGGAAATGCGTTTAAGGAGGGAGGCCCTATCAGAAGCATGTGGGTGCGTAACAAAACATTTATTTCCGTCCTAGGCCTAAACAAAAAGTATAGTGAATGTATGCTTTATTTCTCACAAATGCTACTTATAGCGTTCTTAAAAAGGGAGGGGAGGACCTGTTTACTCCCTCTTTAGATGAATAATAATTTTTTTTTTTAATATTTGAGATTTTAAATTCCATTTAAATGCTCTTAATTTTGAAATAAAGCATCTTTTTAGCCTCAGACGGGTGAATAATGTTAGTTATTAAAGCTTTTCCTTTGTGCTTAAAATACACCTTAGCTCTTTTTTACTTAAAATACACTTTGACTTTCTTATGCTTAAAATGCACCTTGGCTCTAGGTGCGTATTAAATCATTTGTTTTTTCTAAATGACAAAAAAGAAACATTCATTTCTATCCTAAGGCCATAGACTAATTACTGTCAGGTTTATTTATCGCCAGGCACGTATTAAACCACTTTATTTTTCTAAAATCACAAAACTTTTGATTTCTAAGCCTACTTTTTGCTTTCTTGAAAAAGGAGGAGGAACCTATATATCGACTCTTTAGATGAGTAATAGCATTTTTTTAAATCCCTGCATATCGCCATGAATTGTGAAAATGGCATTGACAAAGTCTTCTTAAGCAAGACCGTATCTACCTTTGACCCTCCATCTTTTATCATTATTATTTGAAAAAAACTACGTTTTCTAAAGAGTTAAAGAGGCTGAGTTACAAGGTCGAACCTTAAAACGTACAGGGATTAGGAGGCACAGTTGGGGGGCTACCACCCCCAAACCCCCGCTTTCGCAGCCTTTAAATATAAAAAAAAATTTCTTTAAACTGAAAGTAAGGAGCGACATTAAAACTTAAAAAGAACAGAAATTATTCCGTATATGAAAGAGGCTGTGCCATCCTCAACGCCTCGCTCTTTACGCTAAAGTTTGACTTTCTCACAACTCTTTTTTTAAACAATAAAAACTTTAGCGTAAAGAGCGAGGCGTTGAGGATGGCACAGCCTCTTTCATATACGGAATAATTTCTGTTCTTTTTAAGTTTTAATGTCGCTCCTTACTTTCAGTTTAAAGAAATTTTTTTTATATTTAAAGGCTGCGAAAGCGGGGGTTTGGGGGTGGTAGCCCCCAACTGTGCCTCCTAATCCCTGTACGTTTTAAGGTTCGACCTTGTAACTCAGCCTCTTTAACTCTTTAGAAAACGTAGTTTTTTTCAAATAATTTCTGCACTTTTTTGTACAGTTTATTACTTATTATTGCTTGACTAACTGTTAGCTGATCGTGTCAGGAGTTAATGTTGGGGGGCTGCCGCCCCCCAACCCCTCTGCTCTTGAACATTCTTGTGTTAAGGCTTTTAATTCCTGAATACTCAAATCACGTCGTACAGGGTGCCTCCTAATCCCTGTACGTTTTAAGGTTCGAACTTGTGACTCAGCCTCTTTAACAGCCCCCCAACTGTGCCTCCTAATCCCTGTACGTTTTAAGGGTCGACCTTGTAACTCAGCCTCTTTAACTCTTTAGAAAACGTAATTTTTTTCAAATAATTTAAAAAAGAAACTGAGTTTCTTTTCAAAGTATATAAAAAACTTGCTCTGATGGTGAATCGAACCCGAGTTTTCCGCCTGAAAGTCTAAAGTCTCAGCCGCTGGACTATACAAACACAATAGTAATTGTTGTTTAGCAAAGAGAAGGTATTTTCGACGCAAGCAAATTCCCAAAAATCTTGATATGTGGTTTTTGGAAAACAGGGAAGGAGTGATCAGATTGAGCTGAAATTTCGACGATAAGCTCCCAGGCCCCAGGAAAGCTTATCCTTTAAATTTCAGCCCGATCAGACAACGTTAAAGGGGGGGTTGTGGAGGGAAAAATTAACATGGGCTAATATAGGAAAACGAGGTTTTTCGTAAATGTAAATTCGGGGGATAATTTTTTTGGTCTGAAAATATCAAAAGGCCCTAACAGGTCGAATTCCGCTTCGAATGAGCCCTCATTCACCCGGATCTGTTGCCAACTGTGGCCTGTAGGCGTGGCTAAGAAAAAAAAAAAGAGATGAATTTTAAGTGGCTATATTTGGTTTTTTGAAAACAGGGAAGGAGTGATCGGATTGAGCTGAAAATTAGAGTATAAGCTACCGGGCCCTAGGAACGCTACACCTCTAAATTTCAGCCCAATCGGACATCGTTAACGGGGGGCTGTGGTGGGAGGGTCCAAACTTCCGGCCCAGTTTACCCCATGAAGATAAAGTCGGAGGAGGATGAAATTTTGCAAGTTTCTTAGTTTGAGCTTGGGCTACAAAATGCAATTACCGCCGTCTCTCTGCGACCTCTAGGACCTGAAATCGCTTAACATTGTGGTGGGTCGCCTCTTTATAGAGGCACAAGTGTGCCTCCTTGACATGGAGTTCTCCTCTGGATAGTTTTTTAGAATTTATACTAAATTGTGTTTTCTTTTCTAGGAGTTCCCCGCCATCCCCGCTCCAAGCAAAAGGGCAAAGGGTAATGATGCTACTCCCATGCAAGCCACAAGGTCTTCAGTAATTAAATTTGCTTCGGCATCCAGAGCCCCTTCCAAAAAGACTCCGGTGCTGCCTGCATAAGCCGCACCCTCTTAGCATGCTCCAGCCCACTGAGCTACCATGCAACCAGCGCAAGCCCCCGCCCATCTTGCGGCAGCCCCATCTGACGCCCAAGATCCGTCAGCCCAATACAATGATACATCCCTCTGCATGCAAGGTGCGATGCCGGAGCCTTTGAGAGCTGTTCAGCCTACCCAAGACCCTAATACTGCTATGTCGGCGCAATTTGAAGAAGGAAGTAATTTTTTTTTCAACCTAATAATGACATCTTTTATATTCTCAGGCTACTAAAGGGATTTATCGCTATTTTTTAACCTAATAATAGACGTTTCTCACTATTTTCTTCAACCTAATAATGATATTTTTTGCTATTTTTTTTTACTTGTCGAAGAAAGACTTCCTAAGACATAAGACATTATTACGTGCATAAAATTTTTTGTAGAAAAAGGTTTTGCTTAAAGAGCGAGGACTTCAGAAGGGGGCAACCTCTTTCCTATATTTATGTTCGTTTTAAGTTTTACTGCTGCTCCTTACTTTAAGTTGATAAAACTTTTTTTTTACTTAATTACTTACATATAGTATTTGTAAATGGGAAATGTACGGACATTTTTCGCGGGGAAATTTTCTACAGGAGGTTAGACTGTATGGGTCCAAGTTATATGCCTAGTTTAAAAAGACCCATCCCCTCCGAGATATCTAAAATAAGGTTTTTCTCTAGTCTATACTCACTTTTTACCAGCTTTTCACTCTAATAATGCCATTTTTTCACCTTGAAAGGGGATTTTTTTTTTTAGTGCTTACTCTTTAGTTTTGTCCTTTCGCTATTTTTTATGTGATTGGAATATTTAAGGTCCAAGTTATATCCCATCCATCCTTTGTTTGGCCATGTAAGAGAAAGGTAAAACTAGCTAAAACTAGTGTTGTCACTAAGAAGGTTATTTCGGGATGTATAATTATGGGGGCGGAGAAGCGATATCAGAGAACTCCCTGGGAGAAATGGCAACATTAGTTTTCAGAAAATAACTAAGAACCTGACTCAGATATTTCTTAGTTGGAAATAACAAAGAATTTTTCGGGGTAGCTATTTTAATTTTCCCAGCTTAATAATGGACCCATATTCCGTTAGTTCTGAAGGCTTCGAGATGCCTTAGATTATTTTCATACCTATGAGGAAAATTCTTATTTCCAGGCCAATATCCAGATTGACCGGCTCGTTTGCAAATTCATTGGGGAAGGAGCTACACCAGTGGAGCAGGGAAACTATGAATTATTGGCGTGGGCTGATGATTTTATAGCCGAATGGCCAAGAAGAATTCCCCCCTGGGTAAGTTGTCCATGACTTTTCTTAAAAACCTTATACACACACAGGAATCTGTTACATCGGTAGTGTAGTAATGGTCAGTAGTAAGTGGGGGGGGGGGGGCTACAGTGCCGAGTGTGCTCTGAAATGGCTCATAATACAATGACACATTCCTAAGAGTAGTAAGCTTTCTATGAGTACAAGGGATCATTCATAGCTATTCTCTTTTTCATAGAGCAATGTGTTCCAGTGAGCCGATATGCTCTTATTATTAGTCTAGGTTCACAAAGCATCTAATGATGGTATATTACCACCGCCAGCCCAATTTCGAGAGAGTGTACTGGAAAGTGAACGCGGGGGGAGTCCAATTTTGAGGGTGAGTCCAGCTATTGTAGCTCCCAATTTGTTTAATTTAGATGCTATTGCGTGTGGTCTCATCCTTTATATAGGCTATGAATTAGTCGAAGAGTTGCCAGTAAATGAAGTCAAGACAAAGCCAACCCTGGACCTTGATATTAGGTGGTCCTTGAAAGTGGTGCCGACTCACCTCCAGTATTACCTAATTTGTATAAATCAAATGCCGCTTTGCGTAATATACATGTTTATAGGGCTGGGTTCGGAGACCCATTCACCTCCCTTACAATTGGTAGTATCCATACGGATCCTATTGACCTAGCACACTCGTATGTCAGCTTGATTCGGGCACTTCTTGATAACCATATACGGGAGGGGGGAGGATGCGACAGTGTTAAAGCATCCATTACGATAAAAAAAAATTTTTAATGTAAGTACGGGTGATTTGCATCCGTGTCATATACAAACGAGGATGCAGACGCTTTATCTGAACTTGCATAATTTTGAAGGTGTCTTTTCAGGTTGGATGGGGAAAAGTTTTAATAGGATGGAGGGGTATAATGAAAACGGAAGTGGGTTGGTGCTTTTATATATTGAAAAATTAGAAGTGAATATAACTAAATTTAAAAATGGATTTTTTTAAGGGGCGGGAAGGGGCAGAGGTGCAAAATATAATGTAAATTTAAAGGGGTGTCAAGGTGTATAACGATTTTCTTTCGAAAAGGGCACGGATTGCTACAAATATTCTGTCCTTATTTCGGGGAATAAAACCCGGAGGAATGAGGCTAGTAAGATGCATTTGGATGGTTTAGAAGTTAATGGGTGTGAAGAGGGGGCAGGATTTCCTGAAGTAGATTTTAATTGTTTAAAAGGCATTATCCTGTAACACTAAAGGAGATTGACATTTTTTAGAGGACCAACGAACGTTTAAAGATTGGGGTTAGAGTGTTACAGTTCAATGGAGAATATGAAGAAGGGGAACTAACAGATAAAAATGGGTAATATATTCAGTATGGGCTCCGTCCATTGAATCAGTAAAGTACTTGGAATGGCTTCTTTACAAGCCTGCCAAAGATCCTGAATCAATTAGATGTTTCTTTATTATCTCCCATATTAGCAGGCTTTTAAGTGAAGGTACGAAGGGGCGTGGGGGACCTGCTAATACCATCCAATGTGTTTGTCTAGATTCCGTAGCGAATTACAATTAAAAAATCACTTGAAACACTGCAAGAGTCATGGATACCAGTCCATGGAGACGGTTTCAGGAGAAAATTCCACCTTGCATCTCAAAATTTTTCAGAAGATACTCCTACAGAGCAACAAGGTGACATTAGACATTGAGGCTGCACTCATCGATGTGTCCGATCCATCAAATTTTAATCATGTTAAAGAAAATGAAGCCATTGCAGTCTTTTCTTACCCATGCGCGAAGAGAAAGATAGTGTTGGCACAGCTATATTTGCACTTATTAAAAATGCAAATGAGGCAATTTCACGGCTGCACAACCACATAATATTCAATGAATTTATCACCAGAAGATGAGTTGGCTATTAAAAATAAAGATATTTGCTGGGTTTGTAAGAAGAAAATTAATGAGGGGGATGCGAAAACCCGAGATCATGAACATTTATGGCAGAAAATTTCATAAAAAGGGAGTAACTTTGGGGGTTGCACATAAATGTTGTAATTTAAATGTTAGGCAGCAATACTTTCTACCGGTTTACAAATATAATTCCAACTATGATTTGAAATTCATATCACCAGCGTTGGCACGGTTGCAGAAAATGAAAATGTAGACTGCGCATGGGTAGAAGGTTCTTTGTCATACAACTTCATACCTAAAACATCTGAAAATTTGCTAGTCTTAGAATTTAGATGGAAAACAATTGATCATATTAATTCGTGCTTAAATAAAATCGGTTTCGTAGATTCATATAGCTTCTTCCCCAAATCCCTAAGTCAATTGATTCGAGTACAAAAAAATGATGATTTCAATAGTTTCCCCCTTCTCAAACAGTACTTTAGAGATGTTGAAATGTATGATTTATTAACGTGTAAGGGCATATACCCGTACGAGTACTACAGCTCCGCCTCGAAGCTAAGTGAGGAAAAATTATCGACCATCGCAGAGTCTTATGATTCACTTCGTGATCATCAATGCACCATTACCAATTACGAATTTGCCAAAAGGGTTTGGGCTAAGTCAGGCTGTAAAAACTGGTAGGATTATTGTAAAATTTACCTGGCAAGTGATGTATTGACGTTGTTGGACATTGCCTGTAAAAAACGGATTAAATTTATGAAGAATTTGGGTTGTATATTGGGTATTATTTTTCAACTCCTCATCTAGTGGTGGAGTTAATCCTTAAAACTAGTGATCTGAAATAGGTCTGATCGCCGACGTGGATCAGCACTTATTTGTAGAAAGATCCATGTGGGAAGGTATGTTTTCCATGTTGATTGTATCCTCGAAACCGACCCGATTGGACAACGCACCGGTAAAAAATCGAACTCCGTTTTCTTGGATCGAATTCCCTTTATCCGTGGGCAATGTCTCACTTTTATTTGCCGTGTAGGAATTACCAATGGCTTAAAAAACCTTCTGCTCCAGATTTCGCCAACATTAACAATTTTGAAAAGAATGGACCACAAGGATGGTTTTTCGAAATTGATTGTGAAATACATCTGGAACGTCATGACTTGGTAAAGGACTTTGTTTTCCCGTGCATAAGCAGTTTGACGCCCAGGAACTCTTAGAATCCTTATAATTTATATTTGGTAAAAATGGGTATGCACTGGACACCTTCAAAACAAAAGCTTATTACCAACCTTGAACCGAGACGTAAATTTGTTGTAAACCACGTTCTTTTGCGGTGGATGCTGAACAACGCTTTCAATGTCACAAGGATTTATAGAGCCCTCCATTTCGACCAAAAGCCTCTTTTCAAGATGTTTGTTGACCCTTTTGTCAAGAAACGGTATGAAGCAAAAAACTCATTTTGAATTCGGCTTTTTGTAAAATTTGCGAGAGTATACGGAACAGGGGTCGTTTTGATGTTATAACCGACCAAAAGAATGTGTCCGAACCATCGCATATCCGAACTTTATATCCTTCACGATCATAGACTCCAATATGGTCCTCCTACATAGAAATAAAATAAATGTAGTATTAAATACAAACATTGCCGCTGGCTGTGCCATACTAGAAACTTCAAAGAAATTCATGTTGGAGTTTAATTACAATGTTTGTAAGCGCTAATGGCAGTGGGAGGGATAAGTTCAGGTGTATTTTGAAGACTCCGATTCACTTCTGTTAAAAAATAAAAAATATAGTTTGCTAAACGATTTGGAAAACTGAGAGTACACTCTCCCGAATGGATTAGACTAACTGTGATGAGTCCACCTATTTGGAGCTAGTGAAACACCAGGCCTTAAATCAATTGTTGAAATTAAAATCCGAGACGGGGAGCGACTTGGTGTCCCATGATATGTTTCCTGGTCCGAACGTGTACTATTTGGAAACACTCAATTAGGTTACCAAAAAGGTCTGCAGAGGGGTGCCGTTACTCCATGTCCAGTAAAATTTTACCATATAGGAACCGTATAAAGAATTTAGTTCCAAGAGCAAATGTCATGGCCATTCGCTCTTTAAAGTCTAAAACTATACAGCTCGGATTGAGAAAATGCCATGTCAACCATATTTGATAACTTCTATGTTCGCGCGGGTGGTACAATCGATTACCGCTTTGCGCAACGAAAACAAAATTTATAAACATGCAAAACCAGGCAGTGCTGAGATGAAAACGGGAAAAGGCCTCCCTCCTCCCATCAGCTATAAGGCTCTCTCCAGACCAAGTTGTTTTCTGTAATCTGCAAATTCAACTCGATCTGAAGTAAGGTAGTGACCGTGTGTTCACTACCAGATCGAGTTGAAGATCGAGTTGAATTTTTAATTCACAATTTCATATATATTAACAATAGCAGTAAGAAGAAATAATCACTTGAACATCAAATGGCAGTGGGAAAACATTTTAAAACACTTAAAAATGACGCTCATAGTGTGGGAACACTGCTCCGGAGGACGCAGCGGCCGTTACCGTAACGGGCACTGCGCTGGCCAGCAACAAGTCCCGGACAGGGCGAGGGTCTGCGCCAGGGTGATAACAAAAACACAAACACTTTACGCAATAGAATAAATAAACAATTTCAAATTACCGCTTTACGCAACGAAAATAAAATTTATAAACATGTAAAACAAGGCAGTGCTGAGCTGGAGATGGGAAAAGGCCTCCCCCCTCCCACCAGCTATAAGGCTCTCTCCAGACCAAGTTGTTTTCTGTAATCTGCACATTCAACTCAATCTTAGGTAAGGTAGTGACCGTGTGGTCACTACCAGATCGAAATCGTTTGTGTTTTTGGTATCGCCCTGGCACGGACCCTCGACCTGTCCGGGACTCGTTGCCGGCCACCACAGTGCCGCCGCGGTACCGGCCACTGCGTCCTCCGGAGGAGCGTTCTCCCCTATGAGCGCCATTTTTAAGTGTATTAAAATGTTTTCCCACTGCCATTTGATGTTCAAGTGGTTATTTCTTCTTACTGCTATTGTTAATATATTTTAAATTGTGAATTAAAAAAAACATGTATACTATTTCTTATGTATTTATTTAACAGATTGAGGTTAGGTTTGGTTAGTTGTATAATAAAATTGGCGGAGTATGTATCAATTTTAAACACTATTCAAATCATTTCTTTGCGGACCGTTCATGTCCGGCAAAACAACACTTTTAACGAAAATAATTTAACTTCATAATAAAATTTATTTAGAAAATCTAAAAAATATCTATTATCGCTATGGTGTTTGGTAAGAATCTTATGCCAAAATAAAGAGTATTGCACCAAGCATAAAATTCATACAGGAACTTTACGTGTTTAATAGTATTGCACAAAACTCGTGGTTGATTACCGACGATTTAGCTGAATCTATTGAAGAATAGTCGTAGAAAATGCTACAATTATTCACGGTCAGGTCACATCATGAAACAATTTCCGTAACTGTCCCGTAATCGTAACTGTCAGAGTAAATATATGAGAACACTTGCTCTGAATTGTAATATTATCTATAGAGTTGTTAACGATTCAACTTCTGTTATAACTCTAAACAAACAAATCTATCTTGGCGAGCCTAAATTTTTACTTTCCGCGTAAAATCAAGCTACTAATAAACCATATGGATATATTTTATAGGATCTGAATCATTACACGACCGACGAGTTGCGCGTAGTCACTGATTTTTTCGATAATGATATTAATGTATATCTACCCAGGAAAAGTAAAAAAGGGTCATTAGTCGCTACTATGACGCTGAAGAATCTTCATGAAACTAGACATTTATTTTACATCCTAGCCAATTCAAAACCGCGGGTTAGGAAATCTATACTCAAACATGGTATTAACAATGAGTTTACTAATCGCTTACCTGAACTTTGTTTAATTCTAACGGAAGGCAGTATTCAACTGTCAAATGGTGTTAGCCAACAGACAAAGGAATATCGTTGACTTTTAGGTGATCTAGCCAGCAAAAAGAAAAGAAATAGTAATAGAAAACAGCTTGTTCAAGCGGGTGGTAATTTCCTTTCATTGTTACTGCCGATAATTGCCAGATTTGGAAACACTTTCTCTAGAGATGGCTAAGCCTTATAAATTGACGCTAATTGAACTTGCTCTTTCACCGAAAGATAACTTTGAAGATAATCTTGATAAATTTACTATTAATGAAAGAATTTACTTTGACTAAAATTTAATTTTGCTTCAAAATGCCCTTCGACTTGTCAACAAACATTAACCTTATCGTGAAAAACCGCTCAAATTGAATGTCATTGATCAAACTTCTGGAAATACTGAAAGTTTTGAAACTTTGAAAACGCCGAAAAAAGAAGAAGATTTTTTAGATAGTTCGGCAGATATATTGCTCCCATTGCACTATGAGGTAATTTAAGTACTCGATATGCCTCGATGAAAAATGGATAGACATGCGTTTCATAGAAAGCTGCTATAAACGAGGGCATGAATCGCACTTTAACTGATTTGTTATTAGGTCTGATTTCACACCGTAAAAGGCTCAAATCCTTTGATACTCATTTAAATAAAGTTTTGAAATCGTCAAATTTTCCCAAAAGTTTTATTGGGAATAAACATGTTTTAAAACGACTAACGAAATTGGAAGAAAGGTCACGAGATATATCATTGGATAGTAGGCCAAATGGGCCTGGTAAGGGTATTAAACGATTATAGTACGTTAATACCATTTACGTCATTTAGTACGTAAAAGGTAACGGGCAATTACGTTCAAAATGGATCAAGTTTTAAATGTGTTTATGTAAATGTTGGAGAACCATGAAGTTTAAGTTCCCCCATTACACTTTCTAAGGTTACCGGAAATAAAAAGAAGCTAGTAAAAGAGTACTTATAAAAGGAGCCCAGTTATACTCTAAACCAAAATCATAGGATCAGAGGTCATAACTATCGAAAAACTAAAGCTTCTTACCCTCTGCTTACACTAAAAGGAGATCTTTTGACTCTAGACGGGATTCAAGGACGGCATTATAGACCGTACAAATATATTTTACTTGCTATAAGTGTTTTTAGTCGCTATGCAAATGCGATTTCCCTGTGGTTAAAGCGAGGCAATGATGTTGCTAAGGCCCTTGAATCCTTCTTTGAACAAGATTAACATATAAAAATTCAAACAGATCGCGGAAGTGAATTTCTTAATCCACTTGTAAACAGGGTTTTACTGAATTTAATAAAATACTCTATCATAGCTATCGTCCTATAAAGGCGGCATTGGCTGAGCGTTTGATACGAACTATTTGGCTTTTAATTTCAAGATATTGTATGAAAAATACTGCTACATTTATTCAAGATTTAGATAAAATCATGATGATTTATAATCAACGTCCTCATCTATCCTTATCCAACGTTAGACCTATTGAAGTTCATCGTAGTGACAATATACTTTTCCATAAACAATATTCTAATGAAAAGGCAGGGGAGACAAATTTAATGTTGTTGATATTGTTCGAATCAATGGAACAAGAAATATTTTTGAAAAGGAGAATTACTTGTGGACCACTGAACTTTTTAAAGTGTCAAAAGTCTTGGATACTAAAACCGTAACATATCATCTTTGTGATATGAAACATGATGGGATTCTTGGCGGTTTTTACGATTATGAATTGCAAAAAGTTGGAAATAGTGAATTCTATCAAAATGAAAAGCTATTAAAGACTCGTAATCATAAGGGTAAGACAGTTGCTTGTTCGCTGGATAGGATACAACTCTGATTTTATTCGTGGGTAGAAGTTGAAGACGTTCAATTGTCTAATGATTATTGTGTTACATTTATATCCAATGATTCTGACCCTCTCTATGACGATTTGTATAAAACGAATGATTTTGGAGAAAGCTTTTTCCTGCCATTAAATTTGATGGAAGGGATGAAGTTGCTCTTGTAAATTGTATCCTAAAAAATACATATAATATCCTGAGAAAGAATCGTACATGTGATATAAAATTAGATCACATGATTGGCCAGTCTTTAACGATCAACAGATTGAAAAGATCAATTCATATGAATATCCCTTTGTCACATTATCATACAAAGAGTTTGGGAGTATGAATGTTTTGTGTCGTGCTATCAATATAAGAATTTCCGCTCGTAAAAATGGTGTCTTTCAATTCAACTATTCAATGGAAGAGGTCAAAATCTACATTCGTTCACCAACTGACAATAAAAAGGTTATTCTCAACGATAAGCTAAAAGATATTCTGGGTTTTAAACATAAAATTATCAACGGTAAAAGTACTGGAAGCGCTAATGGCATGAATCATGCCATTTTCAAGTCTCCACCCGCCTTCTCCTTGGACAGTTGTATATTTCCTTATGCATCTTTTGTCGAGAGATCAAGAGTCGGAAATACCGATGTGTCCCTCCTACGTGTTCTTGAACAAAAAATCTCTAGTGTACAAACTTACCACTACAATGTAAAGCACCTTAAATACATTCCAGTCAACACTTCGTATTTGGAGCTCTGTCAGTTAACATTAAGAAGTGAATTGGGCGATTCTCTAGTAATAACAAACGATTTGGCTGTAACTATCGGTCATTTTCGACCCATTAAGTGAGACGGCTAAAAGAACTCATTTTGTATGTCCTGATATTGGTTGATATGTTGCTACTCTCGGACCATGACAGTTGGGTCATGGAATGGACTATTACAGGGATCGTTCGCCAATGTCCGGTTACGGTCTCGGCAATTGCTTTCCAAAGCTGTTTTGTTCTGCACAACCCCTGGCTAAAAAATATATTTTACTGGTTTCTATGGATTTTGCGTCCTCTATACTACATGATTGGGGCTCTGGGAGGGATTTTCAAGAAAGAATGTTCATGAAATCTCAGGTCGAGCGCGCGATCCCTTGGAAAGCGATTGAAATAACGACAAAGCGAAAAAGGTTTAAAAAGAGTGCGAAAGACCTTAACACTCATCTCTGGACAACAGTCAACTCATCTCTGAATCTTTTCAACGCTGAAAATCTAGATGTCAGCGTACAACATGGATACTATGAACATTTTTATCCGCAACAACGCTCTATGAAAATGTCCATTTTCAAGTTTATTGCAATGAATATTATTTCATAGATTTTACTTCAACATTTATATATTTACATGTCATTGTTAAAAATCTACAAATGAAAACCAAGTGCAGCCGAGGGGTTATCCTATGAAAATTATGTACTACACAATTTATTAAGAAAAATAAGTGTCTACATAAATGGAACGGTGAGTACGAGCAATTAATCTTTCAAATTATGCAAGTTATATACAATTCATGTTGATTAATCCAATATCTTATAAGCTCTTGAAAGGTATGGGTATTGGATAAGAATACAAAAGGACACTGACACTACCAATATTCTTAGAGATGCGACAACTAAAGATTTGCATTTAGTTGGGAAACTAAATCATGAGATATTTAATATACCTCAATGGTTGCCGACTCAATGTAAAAATTAATATAAAGCTGCAACTTGCACTGTCCAATTTTATTATGCGAAAAGAACTGGGCATTGAATCAGATGTATTAGTCTCTCTCATCTTAGAAGCACTTCCTTTCTAAAAAAGCCAAGTTATGAGTTCTGTTGCCCTAGTACTCGAGAATTTAAGAGCCACTTGAAACATTGTCGAATTCCTCGTGCCTAGTACAATCACGAATCAACGCTCAATTGCTAAGGGTACTGGACCTATACTGATTTATCATTTATCAATAGTGAAATTTAATTTAAATTGGCATTGTCTTGTGTAAAAAGGCCAGTGCCGCTGGATCAAAGACAAATTGTCCGCATAAATTTGAACTGTTTGGGCTTTCATCGCTTTTATGTAAAGTACATGAAATTACTCTCTACAATTTATCTTTTGATAAATACTACATGGCCATCTATAAATTGACAATGTAATCTCTAAATAGTGATTCACAACTACTTAAAAATGGTATAACGGATGATATTTTTGCAAAACTCATGGTATCATTGTATTGGATTTGTCCGGTACTCAACATATAAGTATTGTCCGGACGGGTAACGTTTGTTTAGAGTGTGCCTTTGTTGAGGCATTAGAGGAAAGTACTGCTTTAATCTCGCTAAATCAATTTGAAACCTATCGGGAAATTACCCCTGACAGCAGTGTTTTATTAGGCTTGGCACCATGAACACGAATCAAATAGTCAATGTCCTTAATATGGATCCTTACATGTCCAAATATAAATCCTACTGCATATAAATATGGGAAAGAGAGGTGTACAAAAGGACATCCTACTACCTATTAAATATATGTACGACCACCTACAGGCTGAACTCCTACTTCCTGGCCATGGTCGAGCCCTCACTGAATATACACCAGACGTGATACTGTCCTACCGAGGGAATCCTATAGTCCCAGTAAAAAAGGGTGCTCGACAAGGATCGGTCACATCTCCTTGTGCCTTTAATAATTGTATTATTGAAACACAGTCTACTATTGAGACAACAAGGATAGCTCATGGCATAGACGTTACAATGATAGCCTGCGCCGATGAAATTCTGAACCCCAGCCGCACAGTCGCAGGTACAAAGACCATCTTCTCCAAACTACAATCAAATTACAGTCACATTGGCCTTGAATTTAACCCGCAGAAGTCGGATTTTCTTCTGTTCAACTGGCGCCAAGAAGAGGTCTCGTCTCTAAGGCTGGGAGAACTTTCTGTAGCCCCTGTCTCAAAAACTATTTACCTTGGTTTACCAATTGGAAAGAATCTCAAAACTACCCGCTCCCTTCTTATTGATCATCTTTGTAAACGCCTGGCTTTTGCTTACAGTAGAGTAGTCTCATCTAAAATCTGTTTCAACCGTTTAATTCTGGCTCGACTTTATAATGCAGTATCCCTTCCCATTTCCTGTATCTAAGCCCGTTTTGGAGAATTTGTTCCCGAGCCAGAGAAAAGAAAGCTCAGATCCGCGTTTTTTAAGTATGCGAAGTTCTTGTTGCTGCTCCCGCCGTGGACAAGAAATTCGCAGCTTGTTAAAAAAATTTAAATTGCGGACCCAACGGCAGCTATAATTGAACAAATTAAACGGTACAACGAGAAACTTTCTTCCCACCCTTGGTACCGTTTGCTAAGGCAGTAAATCGCTGTCCATTTAATTTCATTTGCACATATCTTGTCATATTTAGTCTTTTTACCATCTCTTGTCATATTTAGACTAGTTGATTGAGTCCGTTGATTTTGAATTGAAGTTATCAATTATTTTGCTGTAGGTTAGGTTAGTTGAATTGGAGCTATCAATCATATTGGTTATGTTTCTTCAGTACTTGGGAGTTTAAAAAGTAAAATTTCTTACGTACCTGCAGTGCAGTGTATAATTGAGTTTTTGTTTCTCGTCTTTGTAATTTGTTTGATTATGTGTTATGTGTTGTAATTTGTTTTTTGTGTGTGTTTTTTCTTTTTTAGTGATACTCCGTCTTTTGTACCTTTTTTTGACGGGTAATAAATAAATAAATAAATAAATAAAATATCTTCAGATTTCCTGAAGCATATTTAATATGTTAACAATACCCTGATCATTGTTAACAGTAGCCCGTCAACTGTAAAGACGGGACATTCGTTATGCATCTTTCAAACAAGAAATAAATTTAATAATTGCCTACCGTATACATTCTACACACCTCACATTAAAAATTTTCTTGAGCAGAGTGGAAAATTAGTTATTCAAATTCGAAAGCGGGTACAATATTTATCAATTAAACGCTGTGGTTTTCTGGCACTATTATGTTTTATTTTCCGAAGTCGTGAACATACTTACATGGAATTTCTCAATAGTTATGGTGACCATCCTCGATTGAACAACTTTTTATTTTAAAATACTCTTTCCTACCTCTATAATATTGATTTCGGTACCCTTTTGGTATTGAGGAATTCCATTTTCTGCTGTGAGGCTACTACAGGTGTCATTGTGTAGGGCAGTTGGCTAGCCAATGCTCAAGGCCTGAGGTGTGTAGCAGGTGCTATAGTGAAGAGCATTCTAGTAGCACTGCAAAACCATGTCAGAGGCCAGTCCGCTGCCTGAGCTGAAAGTCCAGCAAACATACATGGTATCACGTCTCGTATCCAGAAAACCAGAAACTGAAAAAGCGTAGCTCTTCCTCCAGAAATGGCCAATAAGCTCTCAGTTTTCTCGTGGAATATAAATGGAAATTTTGCGAATAAAATCCCTGTGATTAGTGATGCTTCTATTTTTCAAGGGAAAAACAATAGCGTTAGGCGAATCCCGGGAAGCCTGCCAGGAATGGCATGACGTCAGACGGCTGTCATAGAAATCAAATGTTTATTTTCCTATCTGACCGTTTGAAGTCGAAGGTGTGTTATGACACCAGAGGGCGTGTTGTAGAAACAGGGCATGTATTTAAAACCCTATGCAGTTTTTCCTATCTGACCATTTAAAGCGCGAGGGTGTGTCGTGACACCTGACGGCTGCGGTCGGAATCCTATGGGAAATGCTATGGATGTCTTTAAAATCCTATGCTCTTTTCCTATGGAACTGTATAAAGACGAGGTTGTGGCGTGACATCAGAGGGATCCCGTAGGAATTCCATGTTAATTTCCTATGAACTTATTTAAAGCGCGAGGGTGTGCTACCTCTAATAAATGGGCTAGTAACTATTTATTAGCACTTGTGTGTTATCCCCACCACACTCCGATTAATCATATAAAAAAAAACTGTTCCGAAGGACTCTTCAATCTGTTTCGTCCCTTAAAAATAGTACCACGGTTTAAAACTTACGACAAAACTAGCCGTTCTCTATGACAATCTATTTCTTACTCTTTGACTATCTATTCCTTACCGTGAGGCTGGAGTAAAAACAAAAATGTATGGAAACACACTGCACTTTTTAAAGTCAATGGTTTTGCGTTTACTATAAGCTTAAATCTTTGTCGTTTTAAGTACTGCTTTTTTTATTAGGGAGTAAATTTGACCAGCTGCGTAAGCGTAAAAATATGTGCTCCTAGGAGCAAGTATTCAAACGGTTTAGTATTTCTAAGTACAAAATACTTGTATATTCAAATACAATACTTAACAACTTAATGTATTAAGCATTAAAGGAAAAGCAACTACCTCACCAACTTAAAATAAATTGTACACGATAGGGTAGTAGTTATAGTTAACTTTTGTAATTCCCAAAGAATAATTTTACAATGCTTAGGTAGTTGTTAATTAACTTTTAAATTGATATACAAAATCCGCAACTATTTACCAACATTATCTAATTTAAATAACTAATACCATGAAAATAAACAAAAGTAATATTTTTTTGTTCCTATTAGAATTTGAACATGAAGGTTGTTCGAAATTCCCCTTTGCAACTTTATGTCTTAGCTAATACTCATTTGACCTGTTTGCTCATAAAACTTTTATAATTCGCACAAAATTCGCCATAAGTGAATTCTATAGAACAAGGTGCAAAAAATGACTTATTATCGAATTCCAATATCTTTTGGTTATTTTTAGGAAATTTGATTTTTTTTTTCTTTGGCAATTCATGAAATAACCGGAGGCTTTGAGTGCTTTATATGTTTTCCCGTGCCATTTTGTTGTAAATCTTGCTTTACGATATGCGTATGATGAGTATATTTTTATTTCTCAAAAGAGCTTTCAGGCTGGTAAAACTGGATTGAAACTAAAAGTGGATCTGTACAGATTCTTGGGAATTAGTTTCCTAAGAGGAGATGAAGCTCATTAAAATATATCCGAGGGGGGGAGGGGTACTGGCCTAAACCCAATTCTCTTATTTACTTTGCATTTAGCTACGTGATTTCACAAGTTAACTAACAGTAAAAAAGATTACGGAAAATCGAATCTTTGAAAATAGAAATAAAATATTCAATTCAAAGCCCTACAATTTTGTATTTCTTTAATAAGACTTGGGAATATCAGCGAGTTACTTACCCCGCTAAGAAAAAAAGTAGCGATTGCGCGGCAACAATTTCCTGTACTTCTTCAGAATTCAGCTGACCCTTTTTTTCTGCTGCACTTACAGCTTCCAGTGACATTTCGATAAAGTCATTATAGGTTATATTCGAATATACCCTTTGTTTCACTAGCGTTTCTGAAATTGATATAAAAATTGCCACTGCTTCAATTTAACCATCTGTCCAAAGGTGTAACCACCTAACCAAGGCAGAAGAAAGGGGAGGATAGCCAATGGGCTGTTGGTGAGGTTTGGTCCAAAAAGATATGAGGCGTATTCAACAAACTTGTTACTATTTTCACCTTCTACCTTTATGTCAACCCCAAAACAGCAGAAAGCAATAACGTCCATTGTGTATATACCAAATTCATTCTTAGCCTCAAAAATACCATCGCCCTTTGCAATTCTTTCTTTGAGACTTGATATCAGACGACGAGAACATTCTTCCATGATGACGGACATACGCTTTATTTTACCAGAGCTAAAAGCAGGTGAAATAGCTGCTCAAATTGCCTTCCAATCTCTGTCAACTGCAATGTTTACAAATTTTCGGAATATTCTAGTCTTTACGCTGAAATTCCTTCTGTTGATGAAGTGATCAAAGTCTTTGACGAAAATATTTCTTATGATGTCAGGTTCTGCTATATTAATGACGGGCGTGGCTCCGTCAAAGGTTCCAAAATTTTTCTGTATTTCTGACAGAGTTGCTCATCGTATAATGGAAGAACTTTTTTCCAGATGTTCCAGGCGTTATCAACTATTGGGATTGGCTCTGGTCCAGGAATATTGGCTGCTTTGAACACGGAATAAGTGACTTGTTTCCACCTAAAAAACAAATATATTTTTACCAATACTGGCCAACACTACCATAAAGCCGTAACTATTAACCTACAATTCATTCGTATTATTCTTGAATCTATCCAGAAAATCAGTTCCGACGATATCAAAACAATTAGCATAGCAAATCGGCTAATCAATTTGGGAATGTAAGAGCAAACAACAGTTTCTTAGGGGGGGGGGGGGGAGCAAAAAAGGGAATGTAAACCGGATGGAGAATGTCCCGTTCCTTCGGTTATAAGTTACACAGTAAAGGTGTCCGCGGAAATTTTCCAGAGAAAGGGGACCGGACTGAAAATTTCTGCAGGAGCTCATAATTTTTTTTCAGGAATGGAATAAATCTACTTAAGAAAGCTGTAAAAGATAATACTATTCTACAAATATTTGCCTTTTCAGTAGGACACAGAGGGCAATATTTTCTCTTTCCCTCTACTTTTAGCATCCTTGATACTATCAAAATATTCTTAGTTCCTAAGTGGGGGTCGGGGGGGGGGGGGGGTACTGGGTTTGAAATCAGCATTGAAATCTGATTCTTTTGATGTATCTATTGGTATCGAAAACCCGTTTTCTAGAATTTCGGTTACCATTGAGCTGGGTCGCTCCTGACTTACAGTTTGTTACCACGAACTGTTTGAAATAGTTATAAATTGGTTTTAATGAAATGTGTCCAGTGTCCCCATTTATAGCGAAATTCCTGTTTATATATGTTTTTTTTTATCTCAACTACCTCTTTGAAAGATTGCGGTAGGCCATTTACAGTAGATATTAAAGTTGCCTCCTCAAAAAGGACAAGATGTGTAGGATTTTCGAAAATATGCTAGGCCAATGCGGAATCAAAGCTGTCATTTTTATTTTTCAATCTCAGGGACATATCTATTGAAGTTTTGTGTTCATGCATAGGTTCACCAAGTTGTTGATGGGTCCTACCAATGTAAAATTTCCCACATGAACACGGGACTCTGTAGGCACCACTACCCAGTATATGATCAGTTTTATTCTTTCCTGAGTTGAAAAAATGTTCAACTTTTTGTTCACTTTTGAAAGAAACAGAAAGCTTGTGTTTATTAAAAATTTTTCAATAAGTTTTGAAAATGTATGGTAGGGCGGTGAAAGTTTTTTTTCTCAATTGCCGGAACGATTGAATCAAGAGGGACGGGCTCCCTATTTTCTTGTTTTATCTTTTTTAATCGTCTATCTATGATATTTTCAATAAGGTTTATTGGATAGCCATTGTAGAATAAAATATCTTTGATATAATTTAATTCAGAATTTACATGATTAAGTGAACAGATTTCTAAACCTCTGTTGACTACAGAGATTATTACGGCTCTCTTAACAGAAGGAGGGTGATTTGACAAGAAGTGTAGATACCGATCATTATGGGTCGACTTTTGTTTGCATTGCAAGAGTACCCAGGAACTAATATATGAAGCCACTATAACCAGGAATGTTCCCCTGAGTAGTGGGGCCTTAATACCTTTAAATGCAGATATAGAAAGATTTTAAACGTATCCCTGTTTTAAATGTAAACATCGAAGGATTTTAAAGGCATCCCGGGATTATTTTGTGAATACTGATGAAAACTGATCCGCAATAAGAAAGATAAGGAAAAATAAAGGAATAATAGAGGGTAACTAGGATGTCAGGAGGATGTCAAATAATTCAGGGAAGAAACGCCTCCGGAAAACAACCGGTCCCTGTTTTAAATGCCCAGATGTTACGTCAATATTAACATTGGGAGACACGCCCGTGGATTCTGACAAGGCCCTGTTTCCAAGCGGGCAGCAGGTGGAACGTCAATGTTTACATTATGGGAAGAAAAACCCCTGGATTCTGACAAGGCCCTGTTTTAAATGGTCAGTTCTTATGTAATAGCGCATGACGCAATCTTGTGTGTTATATTTCTTCAGAACCCAAGGGCAATCCTCGATTGTAACTGAGCGTGGCACACACATGGGTGATACGTAATGACAGTGCAAACGTGGGTATTAAGAAATGACGGCATACACGTGGGTCTTACGTAATGACAGCGCACATAGGGGTGTCACGTAATATTTTTTTAAGATTTCATTTTCTTTTAACGCATTTTTCGTCGAGACATTCTATGTTTTTTTTTTGTTTTTCTTTCAGGGCCTTTTTTTCTTTCAAGGTGTTTTTTCTTTCATTATTACTTAATGTGGAATTTTTATAGATGACGCATTCTCACGTGAACCATTTCGTCAGAACCCGAGGGGGCACCACTTTTAACTGAGCACGGCACACACGTAGGGTGTTACATACTACTTTTTTGTGACTTTTTTCCCTTTCAATGCATTTTTTCTCATAGGATCATTATATTATAATGATTTTTGTCCTCATTAGGACTCAAAAGTTAATTTCAATCCAATGGAACTGTGCCCCAGACAGCTCGACCACATAGACAGCTCGTTACACAATACTTTTTTGAGACTTTATTTTCCTTTCACAATACAATACTTTTTTGAGACTTTATTATCTTAAAGGATCATTATATTCTAATGATTTTTGTCCTAATTAGGACTCGAAGGGTAAATTGAATCCATTGTAACTACGCCCTAGACAGCCCTACCAGAAGGGTATTTCTAATTTTCTGTTTCAAGGAACACATTCTAGAAAATAGCCAATTACACGGCAATAAGAATCCCTTTGTTCCAATCGATTAAATGATTTCCAACCTTTTCCACATAAGAGCACAAATGAACCCGGTCTTATTGACTCTTGCATTATTACATAAACCTGAAACTTTTCCGCACTAATGCGATCTAGAAAAGTCAAGTTACATGACAGATGTTAAGTTACATTGCTGTTTATTCAATTCAATTCAATCTTATTCGAAAAAAAAAACATAACACAGACATCAATAACAATAAAGCTCCTGGAAGATAACTTGTTAAGGACCAAAAGAAGAAAAAAAATAAAGTAACATTTAAAAAAAGATAGAAGAATAAAACATGGGTAATTAAAGCAAATCGGTTAATAATGGAAACATTAAATTATATTATCAAGTTTTGTTACATTTTTATACAACTTGCAGGAACTTGTGGCTAGTTCAACACTGGAGGGTATTTTATTCCATTGAATAATAGATTTGTAAATGGGAGATTGCTGGGCAGCACTAGAAACGCATTTAGGGATTTTAAAGGCTCTATTGGATGAACGGCGACAGTGGGCTTCCGAATTATTAATATTATAATAGGTTAGCAGTTGAGGTGGAACATTATTGTGGAAAGCAGAGTAAGCAAGCGATAAGTGTATTTTTTGTATGATTTGATCAAGTGGAGCTATGCCAAAATCTGAATACAAATCACAGGTTGGATATAGACGGGGAAGCCGAAAAACTGCTTTAATGGCACGGTTTTGGGCAAATTTGAGTTTTTTAGTGCAGGACCGTTTTTTATTTCCCCAAACTGATCCGCAATAAGAAAGGTAAGGAAAAATAAAGGAATAATAGAGGGTAACTAGGATGTCAGGAGGGAGAAAATAATTCACACGGTTAATCATAGCTACTTGTCTCAAAATTATTGCTGTGATGTAAGAAATATGATTAGAGAATGACAAGCATGAGTCAATAAATACACCAAGAAACTTGGCAACCTCCAATTGTGGGAGGGTGTTGGAGGAGTACCTGAGACCAAGAGCAGGTTGAATCACGTCTTTGTTGTAGGGGGAAATCAAGGAAATGAAGTGCTGACTGTCAAACAGAAAGGGAGACAGACGTGTGAAGATGATTCTCTCGAGCACTTTGGATATAACAGGAAGAATTGAGATTGGACGATAATTACCTATCTCAGTTGGATCGCACTTTTTAAGAACTGGAATAACAACGGTTGACTTTAGTAAATCAGGGAAAACTCCGTGGGTTAAAGAAAGGTTGGCAATATGCTTGATGGGCTCGTAAACAAAAGGAGATATTGGTCTTCAGGAGCTTATTACTTAATCCAAGACAGTCAGGTGTAAAACTATTAGGGAGAGAACCGATGATTTGAAGAACTTCATTGCTATCAGTTGGGCAGAAAAACATAGATCTAGCATTGAAGCAAGGGAGTAAAGCCTGTAAGGATGAGCAGGAGTCAGTATGAGGAACATTAGAAAAATTAATTATTAAATGCGTCAGGTGCATGTAAAGGGTCAATTAATCTAGCATTTGTGTCTTTAAGGCGAATAGGTATAGACTTTGATTTTCTATTTTTTGAGAGTATATCATTAATGGTGGACCAAATCTTTTTCAGGTTTCTTTTGCAATTGAGAATTTTTGTATAATAAATATTTTTCTGCGCTTCATGGATGAGTTTAGTGTATAAGTTTTTATAATACTTATAATTTGATAGGTCAATATCACTACTGGTCTTAAAGGCTAACTTATATAATTTGTTTTTACGATATGAGGAGACAATGAGGCTTTGTGACATCCAGGGGCATATAGGGATATTTTTCCAGTTAGGTTTACAAATAGGAAAAGTTTAATGTTTACGAATAAGAAAAAATGAGCTTATCATGGGCGCTCATGATAAGCTAACCTAACCTAACCTAACTTAAACATGGAGAAATGTTTCTATTTATTTATTAATATTTATTTATACCTAACCTAACCTAACTTAAACATGTATAAATGTTTCTATTTATTTATTAATATTTATTTATACTTAACCTAACCTAACCTATGGTTTTGGAGGTTAGATGAACTTAACTTAAACGTAGAGAAACCTAAGTTTGAAAGAAAACTTGTTAAAAACCTGTTAGTTCTAAGAGAAATTTGATAGTGTTAAGTAAAAGTTTATTAGTATTAAGAAAAAGTTGTTACTTCGATGCGAAGATTTGTTAGTGTTAGGGATAGTTTGCTACTTCTGACAGAAAATTGTTATCACAATTAAAAAAATTGTTACTTCTAAGAATAAATTTGGTATTTTTGGCAGAAAACTTGCTAGTTCGAACAGAAAACGTGATAATGCTGACGAAAAGTGTTATTTCTAAGAGAAATTTGAGTGTTTAAGTAAAAGTACGTTAGTATTAAAGAAAAGTTGATGATTCGAAGAGAAAAACTGTTAGTGTTAAGTAAACGTTTGGTAGTATTAAAGAAGAATGGTGTCACTTTGATGAGAAGATTTATTAGTGTTAAGCAAAACTTGCTACTTCTGACAGAAAAAGCTGTTATCAAAATCAGAAAATTGTTACTTCTAAGAAAAAAAGTATATTTGACAGAAAACTTGCTACTTCAATCAGAAAACGTGATATCACTGACGAAAATTGTTATTTCTAAGAGAAATTTGAGTTTTTAAGTAAAAGTATGTTATTATTAAAGAAAAGTTGATGATTCGAAGAGAAAATATGTTAGCGTTAAGTAAACGTTTGGTAGTATTAAAGAAGAAAGTTGTTACTTTGATGCGAAGATTTGTTAGTGTTAAGCAAAACTTGCTACTTCTGACAGAAAAAGTTGTAATCACAATCAAAAAATTGTTACTTCTAAGAAAAAATTTGGTGTCTTTGGTAGAAAACTTGCTAGTTCGAACCGAAAAAGTGTTATCACTGATGAGAAATATTATTTCTAAGAGAAAATTGTGTATGTTAAGTTAAACTTGCTACTTCTGCCAGAAAATTTGTTATCACAATCAAAAGATTGTTACTTCTAAGAAAAAAATTTGGTATCTTTGGTAGAAAAATTGCTAGTTCAAAAAGAAAACTTGATATTACTGATGAAACATGTTATTTCCAAGAGAAAATTGTGTGTGTTAATTAAATGTTTGGTAGTATTAAAGAAGAATTTTATTACTTTGATGAAAAGGTTTTTTAGTGTTAGGCAAATCTTGCTACTTCTGACAGACAAGTTGTCAAAAAATTGTTACTTCTAAGAAAAAATTGGGTATCTTTGGCAGAAAAATTGCTTGTTTAAACAGAAAACTTGATATCATTACCGAAAAAATTGTTGATTCTAAGAAAAAAAAGTATCTTTGATAGAGAACTTGCTACGTCAATCAGAAAACGTGTCTTCGCTGACAAAAAGTGTTATTTATAAGAAAAATTTGAGTGTTTAACTAAAAGTATGTTCGTACAATGGAAAATTTGAGGATTGAAAGAGAAAATCTTTTGGTCTTAAGAAAAAGGTGGATCTCATTAAGGAAACAATTTGTTACTTTGAAGAAAAAGTTTGTTAGTGTTAATCGAAACTTGCTACTTCTGACAGAAAAGTTGTTATCACAATCAAAGAAAAGTTACTTCTTTAAAAAAATTCGGTATATTTGACAGAAAACTTGCTAGTTCGAACAGAAAACGTGTTATCACTGACGAAAAATATTAGTTCTAAGAGAAATATGTGTGTGTTAAGTATGAGTATGTTAGTTTTCAGATAAAATATTGTTACTTTGATGAGAAAACTTTTTAGTGTTAAGCAAAACTTGCTTCTTCTGAAACAAAAATTGTTAGCACAATAAAAAATTGTTATTTCTAAGACAATAATTGGTATATTTGACCGAAAACTTGGTAGTTCGAAATGAAAACGTGTTATCACTGTCGAAAAATATTATTTCTAAGGGAAATTTGTGTGTGTTAAGTATGAGTATATTAGTATTAAAAAAGAAGGTTGATACTTTGATGTGAATGTTTGTTAGTTTTAAGCAAAACTTGCTAATTCTGACAGAAAAGTTGTTATCACAATCAAAAAATTGTTACTTCTATGAAATAATTCGGTGTCTTTGGTAGAAAACTTGCTAGTTCGAAATGAAAAAGTATTATCATCAATGAAAAATATTATTTCTAGGAGAAATTTTTGTGTGTTCAGTAAATGTTTGTTAGTTTTAAGATAAAATATTATTACTTTGATGAGAAAATTTTTTAGTATTAAGTAGTATTAATGAAGAATGTTGTTACATTGATGAGAAGGTTTGATAGTGTTAAGCAAAACTTCCTATTTCTTTCAGAAATGTTGTTATCACAATCAAAAAAAATTTACTTCTAAGAAAAAATTTGGTATCTTTGGTAGAAAACTTGCTAGTTCGAACAGAAAGCGTGATATCACTGATGAAAAATATTATTTCCAAGAAAAATTTGTGTGTGTTAAGTAAAAGTATGTTAGTTTTAAGGTAAAATATTGTTACTTTGATGAGAAGGTTTGTTAGTGCTAAGAAAAACTTGCTACTTGTAACAGAAAAGTTGTTATCACAATCAAAAAATTTTTATTTCTAAGAAAAAATTTGGTATCTTTGGTAGAAAACTTGCTAGTTCGAACAGAAAAAGTGTTATCACTGATGAAAATATTATTTCTAAGAGAAATTTGTGTGTGTTCAGTAAAAGTATGTTAGTTTTAAGATAAATATTGTTACTTTGATGAGAAGGTTTGTTAGTGTTAAGCAAAACGTGCTACTTGTGACAGAAAAGTTGTTATCCCAATCAAAAAATTGTTAAATCTAAGAAAAAATTTGGTATCTTTGGTAGAAAACTTGCTAGTTCGAACAGAAAAAGTGTTATCACTGATGAAAATATTATTTCTAAGAGACGTGAACCTTCTTTCATGCTGATTTTTTTCTCTTCGCGAAACTTAAACAATGATTTTCTCCCCGTTAAACTGATTTTGTTCGTGGAACTTGTTGCGTGCTGATTTTTTTATTCCTTAAACTTGTTGCATGTTTATTTTTTATCTTCGTGACACAAGTACATTGATTTTTTTCTACCCAGTGAAACTGATTTTGTTCGTGGCACTTATTGCATGCATATTTCTTTGTTCGTGATCCATGTTAAATGTCGATTTTTCTCATCGTGAAACTTCAATAATAACTTTCCTCATTGAGAAAACTGGTTTTGTTCATGGAACTTGTTGCACGCTTATTTATGTTCTTGGATCTTGTTGAGTGATGATCTTTTGTCCAGGAAACGTGTTGCAGTGTGATTTTGTTTATTCTCTTCTCGAAACTTGTGCATTGATTTTTTGATTGAAATATTATTTCCAAGAGAAATTTGTGTGTGTTCAGTAAAAGTATGTTAGTTTTAAGATAAAATATTGTTACTTTGATGAGAAGGTTTGTTAGTGTTAAGCAAAACGTGCTACTTGTGACAGAAAAGTTGTTATCCCAATCAAAAAATTGTTAAATCTAAGAAAAAATTTGGTATCTTTGGTAGAAAACTTGCTAGTTCGAACAGAAAAAGTGTTATCACTGATGAAAATATTATTTCTAAGAGACGTGAACCTTCTTTCATGCTGATTTTTTTTCTCTTCGCGAAACTTAAACAATGATTTTCTCCCCGTTAAACTGATTTTGTTCGTGGAACTTGTTGCGTGCTGATTTTTTTATTCCTTAAACTTGTTGCATGTTTATTTTTTATCTTCGTGACACAAGTACATTGATTTTTTTCTACCCAGTGAAACTGATTTTGTTCGTGGCACTTATTGCATGCATATTTCTTTGTTCGTGATCCATGTTAAATGTCGATTTTTCTCATCGTGAAACTTCCATAATAACGTTCCTCATTGAGAAAACTGGTTTTGTTCCTGGAACTTGTTGCACGCTTATTTATGTTCTTGGAACTTGTTGAGTGATGATCTTTTGTCCGGGAAAAGTGTTGCAGTGTGATTTTGTTTATTCTCTTCTCGAAACTTGTACATTGATTTTTCTCTTCGTGAAACTGATTTTATTAATGGAAGTTGTTGCTTGCGTGTTGTTTTTGGTTCGTGGAATTTGTTGCTTGCTGTTTTCTTATTCGTGAAACTTGTTGCAGGTTGATTTATTCTCTTAGTGAAACATGTATATTAATTTTTTTTTCTCCTCCTGAAACTAGTTTTGTTAATGGAACATACTTCCGGCATATTTTTTTTATATTGGATATTTTTTGTGTGTTGACTGTTTTTTTTGTACCTTAAACTTGTTGCATGTTGATTAATTTTCTCTTTGCGAAACTCGTACACTGATTTTTCTCCTCGTGAAACTGATTTTGTTCAAGGAACATGTTGCGTGCTGATTTTATTAATGGAACTTGTTACAAATATTTTTTTTTGGTTCGTCTAACTTGTTGCATGTTGACTTTTCTCATTGAGAAACTTGCACATTGTTTTCTCTCCTCTTGAAGCTGATTTTCTCCATGGAACTTGTTGCTTGCTGATTTTTATGTATGTGTAACTTGTTGCACACTGGTTTTTCTTCATGAACCTTGTTACAAGTTGATTTTAATCTTTGTGAAACCTATACATTGATTTTTATCCAAATGAAACTGGATTTTTTCATGGAACTTGTTGTATGTTAATTTTTTTTTTATTCGTGAAACTTATTGCATGTTGTTTTTTTCTTCGTAAATTTTGTACATTGATTTTTTTATTTTTTCCTCGTGAAAACAATTTGTAGATGGAACATGTTGAGTGCTGATTTTTAGTCATGTAAAAAAAAAAGTTGAAAAAAACTGTCCAAAAGAAAATGGTCACTACAAACATTATTTTTCTATTAGTAAAAGTCACGACTAACATTTCTATATGATTCTCATTTTGAGTTCGGAAAATATTAAATGTGATTTTTTTATGTAGTAAGTATGGTACATGTCATTCTAAGAGATGTAAAAAAAGTTGAAAAAATATATCATGTTAAAAAAAAATGGGGGGGGGGGGGGTTCGTAGGGAGGGGGGTTGGAGTGGGGTGGTTAGCAGGGGGTTCGGGGGGGGGGAGGGTAGGAGCGGGAGTTGGGGGTAAAAAGTTGGGGGGAGGGGGTCCTTGGGGTTGGGGACCTTACAACACTGTTCAAATGGTAGTTGTGTATTATACCGAGCACAGTTGAGAATCGCCCAAATAAAAAAAATATGGATCTCTGAATATGAGTTAACATTCCCTCAGATGATTTACCATTTTCATTTCTGACAACGCCTATAATCATACCATAATGAAGAATCATGTTTAACATTAGATATGTGAACGACCATGACTCTATCAGAAAACATGATATTTAAAATCAAAACCGCAGTTTCGTGAACAGCACGAATTTTCAATGTAGGCTGATTCTGATTACGACATGAAAAAAACAACAACCAAAGATATGAATTTTTAAGGCATGGTGATTTCTATCTGTACCTGTCTGCTCGGAACTGTTATAGCTTCATTGGCTACCTGCCCTCCTGAAACTGTTATAGGTACATTGGCTACCTGCCCGCTTGAATAGATTGACCTATCACTACTTATAATGCCCTACAGTTCCCGGGGTAAGGGCTGCAAGTTATGAACTTTGCCCATTATTTACATATAGTATTGGTTAATGGGAAGTATACGATTTCAGGAGGGATTTTTTTCTGGAGGGGGGGTTGGGGGAGGATCTTTCCATGGAGGGTATTTCTTTGGGGGAAGAGAAATTTCTATGAAGGGGGCCTCGGATTTCCCAGTATAAAAAAAATTCAACTGAAAGTAAGGAGCAACATAAAAACTTAAAACGAAAAGAAATTATTACGTATATGAGGAGGTTCGCCTCCTAGTCAATACCTCGCGCCTTACTTTAAAGTTTTTTTTTAGTACTTTCAAAAGAGCTATCTATTCTAATTGACCGGTCTTTGTGATACAGGGGTTTGTGATTCGAAAAAAAAACTTTAGCGTAAAGAGTGAGGTATTGACCAGGGGGGGGGGGCGAACCCCCTAATATACGTAATAAAAGTATATGAATATAGATGTTCTACGCGTAAGGTAATTTGTAAGTTACGTCGGGACAAAATTTCAAGAAAGTCATTTAGCCAAAAAAAAAAAATCAATGCGCAAGTTTCCTTTTAATTATTTATGTACAGTGAGCCAAAACCAAAGCCACATTAATTCGAAAACGTTCAAAAATTAAATAAAAAAAAGTGTTTTTAACTGAAAGTAAGGAAATAATTCCGTATATGAAAGGGGCTGTCCCCTCCTCAACGCCTCACTGTTTACGCTAAAATTTTTTTGTTTTAAATAATAAAGCTGCGTGGCAGAGTCAAACTTTAGCGTAAAGAGCGAGGCGTTGAGGAGGGAACAGCCCCTTTCATATACGGAATTATTTCCTTACTTTCAGTTAAAAACACTTTTTTTTATTTAATTTTTGAACGTTTTCGAATTAATGTAGCTTTGATTTTGGCTCACCGTGCATGAATAATTAAAACGAAATTTGCATATTAATTTTATTTTTTTGGCTAAATGGCTTTCTCGAAATTTTGTTCTGACTTAACTTACGAATTAAATTAATTAACGAACTTATATATTCATATGTTTTTATTACTTATATTAGGGTGTTCGCCCCCCCCCCCTGGTCAATACCTCACTCTTTACGCTAAAGTTTTTTTTTCGAATCACAAACCCCTGTATCACAAAGGCCGGTTAATTAGAATAGATAGCTCTTTTGAAAGTACTAAAAAAAAACTTTAACGTAAGGCGCGAGGTATTGACTAGGAGGCGAACCCCCTCATATACGTAATGATTTCTGTTCGTTTTAAGTTTTTATGTTTGTATGTTTTTATGTTTTAATGCACTTTTTTTACTGTTAACAAGGCTTTAAATAAATCTATAAAGCTTTTCTTCTGGTCCAAAAGCCCATAGGAGACGCAAAACCTCTACTTCTAGAGGTTTTGCGAGTTGAGGGCCCAAGAATAGGTTTGAAAATAAAAGTTAAGAAGACCAAGACCCTAGGGCTAGGAATAAGTGAAGATGAGAAGATGATGTTGGGTAACGAGAAGATCGAAAAAGTGGTCAGCTTCACCTACCTAGGTAGTATTATTAGTAAAGACGGTGGGTGCAGTGAAGATGTTAAAAGTGGAATAGCCAAGGCCCAGGGTGTTTTTCTCATTTGAAAAAACTTTGAGAGAATAGAAATATAAGTTTGCGAAATAAAATTACAATATTGCAAGCTACAGTGATGATAGTTGTAAAGTATGGTTCTGAAGTGTGGGTGCTACAAAAAACAGAGGAAGATTTGATTGATGTTCTCCAGCGAAATTGCTTACTGATTGTTTTTGGGTACCCGATTGACTGACCGCATTTCCAAGATTAGACTGTACGAAAAGTTTAGTTCAACCCAGCTTTCTAGGGCTATAATGAGAGAAAGATTGAGATGGCTGGGCAACGTTCTGCAGATGAAGGACGACAAATTGCCGAAGACTGTCCTTTTCGGCCAACCGTCTAGGGCTAAACGGAGAGCGGATAGTCCCCGGTATAGGGTGGGAGGATGTCGTAAGGAAAGAGTTAAGGGAAACGGGAACTTCCTGGGAGGGTGTAAGGAGGGAGGTTTTTAATAGACTGGGATGGAGGATCACCGTACGTAGCTGTGTTGGCTTCAGGCGGCTTGGTAATACAGTGAGTTGCTATTAGTAGTAGTAGTATTTCAACTGCAACCTGTTTATTCTATGGATTCCTAATTTTGACCCTACCCTTCCAAGATTGACCCAAAGAATTCCCTCCAGCGAAAAGATTAGGCTATGCAAGCCTAAAGCAAACTTGTTGCAGTATTGATCCTCATCTATACAAAAAATCTTCGAATCCTCCAACCCACCCCCCCCCCCCTCGCTGTCAGTGAGGATCAGAACTGTGTATCCATATGATGAAAATGTAAGTACATTTGATCAATTGGAAGCGCGTTGACATAGCAATATAAATCTTATAAATAGTCCTAAAATATCACAAAATCTTTCAAAACAACTACAGTTAACAAGATTTAAATGATTTCCTGCACGCCCTGTATTTCCTAGCTTTTTCAGAAATATCCTCAAAAATACCAGTATTTACTACAAAAAAAACTTCCATTATGTTAAATCATCTGGCTTTATTTTTCAAATACTGGTAATTATCAAATTTTACACTCGTTTCTATAAAAAAAATCGAACAATACAGCCTTATTCAAAATTTAACAAACATACATTATTAAAACAAACTGATACAATTTAAACTTTATCAAAATGGCCAGATCCTTATCTTCCAAGCCTTGAAAATACACTTTTTCTCTGCCCAGTCTCAAAACATGACGACTTCTAAAATGAAAGTAAAACAAAAATAAGAAAAGGCAGAAAGTCACTCAGAATTATGATATAGAAAGCACTATAAAGAAAGGTTACTTTAATATACACCAGAAGTGCATATTAAATTTATACACTTTAATATACACTTTTATTTAGATCGAATACTATTAAGCAAATGTTTGTACTACAAAATTAAAATGTAGATGGAAGGAAAGAAACAAAATAAAAAGCAAAAGACTAAAAATAATTTGGTTTAGAGAAAAAGACTTTTTGTTTCAGGGGTGCAAAAAAAAGAAAACAAAAAGAAACCCGTCTATTACTTAAATTCTGTGTCCAATAAGCCATTTTGAAAACTATGCGAAGAAGCACTGATCTCCCAAGAACATGGAAATGAGTTAAGTGGAGATGAGTTAATTATTCAAGGTATGGTATAATATGTTCATTTAACTTTAACAACAATTTACATACAAAAATCGATATGATTCACCCGAAACCAAACAATTGACGTGGGGTGAATCAGGTAGAAAAACATATGCATATAACATCATTTAAATTCACTGTAATAACACAGAAAAAAAATATAAAATAATAATAATACTACAGGGGTAGTAACTACATGCCATGTCCATACTGTGGGGTCACATTCACCAACCAACAAACAATACAACTTAATTTAAATCAAATCAAATCTCCTCCAAAGCAAACAAAATTAAAATTCATATTTAGTTAATAATTTTTCTTTAAAATCACTAAAAGTTTCCGTCTTCTTCATTTCATTTTCCAAATTATTCCATAATTTTATACCCTACATAATAAAAAACAGTGGACCTGGCAAACACTACAGATGGAGTAAACACTACGGTAGGAATGATAATAATCATTCCTACCCCCTAGTATTGTGGTTATGTACATTCTATCAGCGGTAAAATAAAATATTAAAACAATCCGGCAGCAGCTTCATACCATATTTATAAATAAACATTAATACATAAAAATGATGAAGACATGCCCCCAGGAATATATTGACATTATTTATTCTTAGTTATACCTCTGTAAATGATCTAATTGGTTAAATTTTGATGGCCTGTAGTACAAATTATGTTGGGCAGGCCGTTGCCAGCGGCGTTCACAGGCGTGTCTAGCTAGAATCCCATTTCTAGACACGTGTCTGACCAGAAATCAATGACTAGACAACTACCGTTCACAAGCGAAATCTGGTGCTTGGCTAGAGAAGTTACAGCTAAGCATCTAATTCTAGACTCTAGAACTCAAATTCTATTATTTTCGATTGCAGCCAATCAGAATGTTTCAAGTTCCACTATTTTCATCATCTATGTTTATATTTTTAAACTGAATTTTAATTTTTGTTTTCTCATTATTTTTTTTTCGTTTTAGGCAAATATGCAACACCAGACATAATAGTGAAACACACTAAGACAATTTTTCGTCTTGTCTCCTCCATTATCTTGTGACAGTAAAAACAGGGATTATAATTTTGAAAGTTTAGCCCGCATAAGCTCTCTTGATTGGCTAGAAATGACGACTGTAATCCATTTGAAACTAATTTGTAGTTTAAGCTAAGCACTGAATTCTTCTTGAGAACGGTAGATGTCTAGATATTGATTTCTGGTCAGACACGTGTCTAGACATGAGATTCTAGCTAGACGTGAATGTGAACGCCACTTAAGCTGCCTTTAACAATATATGTGAGTAACAGTTTCCTTAATAATTCTATCTTAGGTCATTTCATATCTGAAAACTGCAATTTCTATGATTTTTCTTTTGGTTATTTCAAAACCAATAAGTTTTTAGAGAAGTGCCATGCTTGCCAGTGTTGCCATGTTAAACCGTGAAATGAAATATTAAGTTGTAAAATTTAACAAAACTTTTGGTCTGTAAAAAAAATAGAACATAGACAATCTACTTCCAACTACTGTAACAATAACTAGTTTCCTCAGGTTTGCCGCGCTTTTGTGTCAAACATTTAGGCGAAATCGGAAGTGGGAAAAACTGACTTTTAAACAAACAAAAACCAATTTTTCAATGTATACAAAATCACGATTTAGGTGAGGGGAGGCATTTTCTTTCCTCTTCATTTTTGGGGGACGCAAGTAATTCCAGAGTGGAAGTCTTTCAATTTTTCTAGTTAAATCTTATTTCATAAAGAAAGTCGTCATATTTTGATCACTGCCTTTGGAAAAAACAGCGTCACCGTATTTTTATATTTCTGTTATTTATATTGCATACTTTTATATTTTAGAGTCAACAAAGCAGGCGTCCAAACCAGATAAATTACTCCTATATAAGGTTTGAAAATATCTTTTATATTTCATTGCACCTCGTTAAGCTAAAACACTCATCGTTCTTTAAAGGAATACAAAAACTAAACTAAATACAATTTTTTTTTGCAATTGAGCTGAAAAGTATGAAAGTGAAGTATATATAGCTTCATTAATATTTGCTGGGCTTCACTTGGCGAAATCCCTCATTCTCTTTCTCGACGACAAACACAAAAATATCACAAGGAGTTTGAAGAAGAAAGAAATTAATTTTTTTTCAATTTGTAAATAGAGCACATTTAGACATGCTATAACTACAGAGGCAACTATCTAGCATGAAAAGTGAAAAGGACAGAAAAAATGATTTTAGTAATGTACTATTTTAGGATGAAGAGTAAGCAACACTAATCGCAGTGGCGATCTAGGGGGGTAGTTTAAAGTAGTGTAATTTACTTAATTAACTAAAGTTAGCGTTAATTAAACTTGCTACAAACGCAAGTTTATCGGAACAACCTATTTTGCCCCCCCCTAGAAAAATCCTGGATCCGCCCCTGAAAAAACGTGATGCTAGTTTCATGTTTTAATACTGCTTTCTATTTTAATTGAAATAGCATGTTTTTCTATTAGACTTTTTTTTCTAATGACTGAAAAAAATAGGACGTTCAAGCGGACAAGTCGACGCAGGCGCTGATAGGAAATCGATAAGCAACAAGTGATAAGAAATACACCAAAAAAAATCAGAAAACAAGTGCTTATACCTTAAGCATAATACTATTAGATAGTGTTATAGACTTATTAATTGCAAAACACTAAAGGAAAAAAGAAATTATCAACAACTTTAACTCTTAACTGAAGCATAACTTTACACAAAACTTTAATTTGAAACATTATAAGTGTTCTAACACGTAATTGTAACCTACACAATGTTTCGAAACTAGATATGGTTATTTCATACGTTGTTTACGTTGTACGTGGTATACATTGTGCTGTATGCAAGAACAAAGTCCAAAAAATCTTTACAGTTCAGGCTTTCCAAAAAGGCAATAAGTAAATAGAAAAAGTGAAGAGGAGAGACCCTTCCTCTACATTATGAGCTTTTGTATCTATAGGCAAATTAATTTTGAAAAAAAAATGTAGTTTGCCAATTCATACTTTAGCCATTACTTCTATTTCTAACTCTGTTTTAAGTGTTACACATTTTAAAGGTTCTAATTACTTCTATTTCAAAGCTGTTTATTAAGTGTTTAATAAGTATGCTTCTTATATATTTAAGGCACTTATGTTACCTACCAACAATTCGAACCAGTAAATATATATTATATTACTATTAGTATATGTACTATATTTATTACATTATATTAAACATCATTAATATGTTATTTTATATATATATTATTAATAAATTCATGTTATATTCTATATTATTAAGTCAGGGAGGCTTTTACAATAGAACTTTCCAAACTTAGTTCAAGAATAAACCATGAAGCCAAGAACCAGTGGCGGATTCAGGGGGCGCCCCCTCCCTAACGAGGTTTAAAGTAGTGTAATTTACTTAATTAACCCAAGTTTGCGTTAATTAAACTTGCTCCTAACGCAAGTTTATCGGATCAACATATTTTGCCCCCCCCCCTTAAAAAAATCCTGGATCCGCCCCTGCCAACGACACAATCTAGTTTTTTTTCTCTCCTTAGATTACAGCATAAAGGGTAACTATTGCCCCTGCTTTACGGAAAATCGAGGAAAATATTAATAATGCACAAGTTTCTACGGTAAAAAAAAACAGATAAAAGTACATAGAGGATAAAAATAAATGGATAAAACTACTTACAGAACCTAAATCTAGCTTATGACTCATTGAACCAATTCTATTTTTGGCTGATATTTCCTTCTGGTCAGAAACTAGAAAAAAAAAGATCTATGTAATACATATAAAGAAGATATAGGAAACTTCTTATACCAACGCAAAAATAGCTGTCTTGAGCACCATTTACGGTTCGTAGAATTAATTAATAGGGGTTAATTGATTAAGCAACTAATTATCATCTAGAAACTATGGAAATCGCTTCCTGTGTTATATCCCAAAAAGAGAAAGAAAAATCGGTGTGAGATGAAATACAGCAGAATTTGTGCGAAGACTACAGTGAAGTTACCAGAAAGAAAACCCGGCGGCTACTAAGAGGTGATGATGTCATAACGTGTCTCAGGGGGAGATAATAGATGATACTTTTCCTTGAAACAGACTTTCTTGAGCTGTCATACGTTTTGAAATAAATTTAAAGCACCACAAAATATCGAGGAAATCCATACATTTAAGTTTCCTTAACCACAAACAGAAAAACAATGCTGCACTTATGAAAAACTGATATTTTTGCTGGCGTCCAGCATAAACACCTGATACGTTTTGAAATAAATTTAAACCACTACAAAATATCGAGGAAACCCATAGGTTAAGGTTTCCTTATCCACAAACAGAAAAACAATTTTTACAAAATACAAATGCTGCATTAATGAGAAATTGATATTTTTGCTGGCGCGCAGCATAAGATACTAGCCAGTTTCATCAACTCTGATCCAGTAATAACTAACGAAAAAATATAAAAATACAGATTTCCATAACACCCATACCACAAACCACAACCTCCTACAAGTAACATTAAAAACAGCCTTCTTCCGCCTCCCTCCGCAGAAAAATCAAATCACCAGTCAATTAATAAACACATATATCTTTCGAGACTTAGAATCCATCAAATTTTCAGCCTACGGCAAAGTTTTGAAGAAAGAAAAACACAACATGCCACCGATAAGTAGTTTCTGTTCTTTGTCTGACCATGGAGCTTCCGAACCAATATCATAGAAACCTGAGTATAGAACACCAAAAAAAAGGACTAGACCAAACTTTAACATTTGAGGACAGGAAAACACTAAAAAAAAAGGTCTAGGCCAAATTTAAACATTTGAGGACAGGACAACAGGAAACAGGACAGGAAAACACCAATTAAAAGGACTAGACCAAATTTAAACATTTGAGGACAGGAAAACGTACTAATGATCGAGAAACACACTACAGAGAGCTCCCAATAATCCCAAGCCAAAATTGACAGAAAAAAAATAATTTTTATCTACTTTTTATTTGGTTCCCATGTTTGATTCTAGTAACTTTGATGTGTTTTTTTTTTTAAACCTTCGCTTCGTTAGGTCTTATATTCAGGTCATATTTATTTGTTTATCAATAGAAAATGTAACTATACATAAATACTACGTGTTCGTGTATTTCGCCACCAATATTATACCGGTGGGCCACGATGCCACCAGTGTTATAGTGGTAAGCTACAATGCCACCAGTATTGGCGTGGTAATGTACGGGTGTCACCACTTATTGGAGGGGAAAGCCCCGGCCCCAAATTATGTGATACCCGCATCTACCACACCGGTTCTGCAAATATCGGGTTTGGTACTATTTACAGTATGCCCTGTCCCAGGGTATGATAACGCGATCGAGGGGTCAAATGGCCACTTTCTAAGGCCAACTGTACCCGCCTTGGGTTACCACTAGAAAATCTTTAACTCTCTCCTTGGAGGTAACAAACCCCCCTGTCAATATAATAATGACGGTATCTCATAACTCTATTCGTACCCTGTCTGGGCTCCAGGAAAACTAGTACACACTTTGTAGAAAATACCTTACTTGTATTCTTCCAACGGTCACTTATAATAAAAAAAAAAAATGTTTCCCCGAACGGGGTCTAAATGCAGATTTATTCAAAAATAATATTCTTTACAGCAACTGTTCATAGGGGTGGACCTTCGCTTGGCCCAGCCAATCCTCTCAATCCCTATTCAAAACCAATTCTAGTTTCTTAGCTAAAGTTATTCAATAACTCAAACCAGGAAGTCCAAAATAGAATTTAGTTCAAAGCTTACTTCTTGCAAACAACTATAGCTTAGCAACGAGACTTTTAAATTGGCATTGAAAATAATACTATAGGCAAATCTAAGCAAATGTAATTACTGAACAAAACCAGGTCATTTATCTGAAAAGAAAAGACACAAAGGGGTGGAACCCCAACACTACGCAATTGTTCTAAATATGCAATAAAAACTATAATGAATCAACAAAAAACAAGAAAAAAAGAACAGTAGCCTAATAATATTGCCTTTGGTATTTGAAATAGTAGTTCAACCATCTTCAGTATGTCCAACATTCGGGCATTTCTATTGTTTATCATGAGACAATAGAGTCTGTACATCAAAACTTTTGGCGTAGAAATCATCTATCTTCAAGTTAATACTCTCCTTTTCCAAATACTAATAACATTTAACAAAAGTCGAAAACAAGCAAAAACAGGTTTGACAAAAAGGACCCTTTAGCAAAAGCGTGTCCAATTTACGGCCAAAATAAGCGTGAAACGGCTTTACCTCAGAAGCTTCAAATATATCCTTTGGACATAATAAATATGCAGGTGGCAGACCTGGTTCCACCACTCAGTTAATATTGCTCCTACTACTGATAACTCACCGCCAAACCAGACCATCCGAAACCACTGCAGCTATGAACGCTCCTTATCCACCCCACTCTGTTCACATCTTCATTCTTTACTTCCTCTTATGAAGTTCCAAATTTTATTTAATCCTTTCATATGATCTCTTCCCAGCACATTTGAGTATGTCCTGCCTTTCGTTTTGGCTGGAATCCCAAAAAGCAAGAAATTTGGAAACCTGTCACCCATCAGCTACAAAAAGTGACATCCTTTTCCTACTCTTCGTATCTAAGAGCCAAAGACTCCATATAACTAAATCTTTAGACTCCGTATAGCTTCGTATCAGAGACTCCGTATAGCTAAATCCGTATAATTATATCTAAGAGCCAAAGACTCCGCCTAAATAAATCTTTAGACTCCGTATAGCTCCGTATGAAAGACTCCGTTTAGCTAAATCCGTATAACTATATCCAAGAGCCAAAGACTCCGTATAGCTAAATCTTTAGACTGCGTATAGCTCCGTATCAAAGACTCCGCATAGCTAAATCTTTTAAAAAGAGTCATACAATCCAGAAACGAAACAAATTTGCAACATTACTGTCAGTGTATCTCCAATACTCGAATAATGTCTCACAACACCAAGGCGTTTGGCATTCACTTGTCTGTGTGAAAAATCATAAGTTTTTGCAACCGAATATTCCTGAGGTTATTACCGGAGTTTCTTCTAGAATGTTATGTTAAAACTCCTTAGATTTAAAATATGCACAAAAAGAAGATTTCTTTTCCTTTGCAAATCATATAATTTGGAGCTGGATTGTTGTATAATGTTTTGTTTCAGCGCGCCAAGATTATTAACTTGCTAAGCTATATTTCCTGCCCCCTGTGTTTCAGAAACAAAAATAACACCATATTTTTTAATTTAAATTTTTTACTTCGTGTTTTAATATTCTTTTTGATCAATGAAAGAAATTACGTTTATGATATTCTAAAACTTTTATTAGCCTTACATTGATTCGAATTCAGAAACTCCTTAACCTTTGATTATTTCACAAGGACTGGGAATCTTTTGTCAACAAAAAATTAAGACAACTTACAGTTTTTTGTCTTTTGGTCTCATTCATCTTGCTTTTCACTAAAACTTAGAACTAAGCAAAATCTGGTTCTAAGGATACTTGAAGCGACATTTCAAACAGTTCAAATATGGCTCAATAGTTACAGAATTCTAAAAAACGGAATTTTGATATCAATAGATACATCAAACAATTGGCTCATTACGCTAATTTGAAATATAAAAGATTCATTCATTTAGTCATACCCATCAAAAGCTACGAGCCTGAAAAAATTTGCCAGATTTTCGAAAAAAGGGGGAAACAACCCCTAAAAATCAATCTTAATGAAACACCATTAGATTCAGCGTATCAGAAAATCCTACTAAAGAAGTTCCAAGCCCCTGTCTTTTTTTGTTATTCCCAGGTTAGGGGTGACCACATCGAACTAACAGTCCCAGAATATTGGGAAAGGGCACATTCGAACGGGAATTAACACTTCTAGTGCCCTTTTTAAGTGGCCAAAAAGATTGGAGAGCAACAAGCCCCCTTTTCCCCAAAGTCGTCCCATCAATTCTGTTCAGCATAGTTGTAAGGTCCAGTAATTCTACAGATGATTAAAATAAGACAAAAATATATATTAACAGGCCTAAGAAACTATCTACAGCCCCATATACAACGAAATATGTCAATACCAAGCCTTAGTTTTTTTCAACAGAATTTCTCGTACAAATTTTCAGCCAATCAGAAAATAATATTAAAATCTTATTGGCTTAAATTACCGATAGCTAGATCTTTTTAGTAGAATCTTATTGTGAACAGGCCTTATGAAATTCAATAGATCTATTTATTATTTAAAAGTAAAATACGATGTCAGTACCTGATACTCTATTTCGAAGATCTTTTATTTCAACACATAGACGATGAAGATAACAAAGTCGATTCAGTCCAAAGAGCTCTTTTTTAATATTTTACTGCATATAAAAAAGAAGTCACTAACTAAATTAAGCAAGGTTTGCTTACCCATTTTAGATTGTGAAACAACTCGTGAGTGGCCAGTTGAGGGATTCTTTTCTATGACAAGATTAGGAAGACGAGACACTTTTCGAGGAAGTTCGTCTAACGTCACGGAACAAATCCTAGACTTTTGCTCTACATCTCCAAGACGACCAAACACAGAATCCTTAAGAAATCAAAATAAATACATCTTCCAGGAGTTGAACTTGTTGGCTGTAAGCCTTTGCAAAGGTTACAAAAATTTTCAAAAACGTAGTTTTAAGCAGTAAGTTTTGGGCAGTGTTTTGAGCCAATCTCAAGAGGAGAATCATCAACCCTGTGCAGGTATGTGCTGTTATGCACGGGAGATTTCGGTATTTATTTATCTTTTTTGTAGCTATTTGCTGAACAACTTGCTTGTTTCTCTGTTAAAAACGGCAATTAATACTCGGGATGTAAAAATACCCTAGTTTTATACTACCTGAAACATAGAAATTTTACCCTGGTTTGATAAAAAAACTAATTACGAAAAAATTCGATTCCACTCAAAAATTCCTTTTATCAAACAGTTCGTGGTAACGAACTGTAAGTAAGGAGCGACCCGGCTCAATGGTAACCGAAAGTCTAAAAAACGGAATTTTGATACCAATACATACATCAAAAGAATCAGATTTTAATTGTGATTTCAAATATATAAGTTTCATCAAGTTTAATCTTACCCATCAAAAGTTACGCGCCTGAGAAAATTTGGCTTATTTTCGAAAAAAGGGGAAAAACCACCTAGAAGTTATAGAACCTTAATGAAAATCACACCATCATATTTAGCGTATCAGAGAACCCTGCTGTAGAGGTTTCAAGCTCCTATCTACAAAAATATGGAATTTTCCATTTTTTGCCAGAAGAAAGATCACGGATGCGTGTTTATTTGTTTTTTTTCCCAGGGGTAACCGTGTTTACCCAGTGGTCCTATAATATCGTAGGAGAGCTCATTGGAACGGAAATTCAAAGCTTTTGCGTTCTTTCAAAGCGACCAAAAAAAATGGAGGGCAACTAGGTCCCCTTCCATGTTAATTTTTCCCAAAGTCACTCGATCAAAATTTTGAGATAGCCATTTTGTTCAAAATAGTCGAAAATTTAATAAATATGTCTTTTAGGATGACTTAATCCCCCACAGTTCCCCGGGGTAGGGCTGCAAGTTATGAACTTTGCCCATTGCTTACATATTGTTTTGGTTATTGGGAAGTATACAGACATTTTCAGGAAGGATTTTTTTCTGGTGGGGGGGGGGGCTGGAGGAGGCAATTACTCGGGAGAATCTTTCCGTGGAGGATGTTTCTTTGGGGTAAGGGACATTTTTATTACGGGGGCACCGGATTTCCAAGCATTATTTAAAAAACGATCAGAAATTAAATTTAAAAAAAAAACAAGTTTTTTCAACTGAAAGTAAGAAGCAACATTAGAACTTAAAACGAACAGAAATTATTACGTATATGAGGGGGGTCTGCCCCAAGTCAATACCTCGCTCTTCACGCTACAGTTTTTTCTAGTGCTTTCAAAAGAGCTATTTATTCTAATTAAACGGCCTTTGTGATTCAGGGGTTTGTGAATTAAACAAGATTTTAACTTTTAACGTAAAGAGCGTAGTATTGACTAAGGGGAGAAGCCCCTCATATACATAATATCATATACGTAATAAAAAAAACAATAAAAAAAACAAGTGATACGGCACAATAGTAATCGAAACTTTTAAAACCGGAATTTTGATGTCAATAAATTGTATCAAAATAATGGGCTTATAATGCCGATTCTAAATATATAAATTTTATTAAGTTTAGTGTTACTCATCAAAGGCTACGAGCCTGAGAAAATTTACCGGGCTTTCTAAAGAGGAAAGAAACATCCCCTACAAGTGAAAGAATTTAATGAAAATCACACCGTCAGATTCAACGTATCAGAAAACCCTATTACATAGGTTTCAAGCTCATATCTGCAAAAATCTGCAACTTCGTATTTTTTGCCAGAAGAGAAATATACGAATATAAAAGTTCGTTACGTAAGTTAATTCGCAAATTACGTCAGAACCAAATTTAGAGACAGCCATTTAGCAAAAGAAAAGAAAAATTTTTATGCAAATTTTGTTTACTTATTCAATGACGGTGAAACAAAATAAAAGCCGCATTAACTAAAAAACAATCAGAAAATAAATAAAAAAAAACAAGTTATTTAACTAAATGTAAGGAACAACATTAAATCCTAAAGCAAACATAACTTAGTCCTTGTATGACAGGGCCTGTCCCCTCCTCAATGCCTCATTCTGTACGCTAAAGTTTTACTATCTTATGACTCAATTTTTTTCAAACAATGAAAAACTTTAGCGTAAAGAGCGAGGCGTTGAGGAGGGGAAAGCCTCTTTCATATACGGAATAATTTCTGCTCGTTTTAAGCTTTAATGTCGCTCCTTACTTTCAGTTTAAAAAACTTGTTTTTTTTATTTAATTATATTTTAAAGGACACAAAAGATATTTTGCCACACAAAATGAATTATCGGGTCTCTCACACTTTTCAAAGGTTGTCAAGTAGAACAAACCTTGATATTAGCGAGTCTTCCTATCCCTCCTTCTCTTGTGCAGGTAAGCACACGATACTCAGCACTTAAAATATTTCAGATGCATACAAGATATTTTTCTTTTATTTTTTTGTGATTACTTGCTACATAACTCATCCGTCTTCCTTTTACAAACATGTATCAAAACTCGAGACAGAGCACTACAGTAGTGCTGTAATGTAAGATCACTGTAAATCACTGTAATGTTAATCACTGTAATGTAAGACGTTCAAACGTCTTACATTACAGTGATTTAAGCTTGGCTTGATGAGGTTCGGTGCGGTGTCGCTGGAAACGGTTCGCTGCTCAAAAACTTTATTTTTTGGCCAAAATATCAATTAAGGTTACTTATATTCCGGAAATCAGATATAAAAAAAAGAAGTATACTTTTATTAAATGCTTTTTCCAAATACAACAATCGTCACTGTCGTCACTGCGTCTCAGCTGAAATTTAGTTTCTCCAAAAATTTTGAGGAAACTAAGATAAGCCTCCATAATTCAAGCATCCACAGAAACAGGTCACTATTCTTTAATATATTTTTTACTTTTGTGTTTCTATGTGGCTAATTTTTCAATTTTTACTGTCATTTTCGCTTGATTTGGGAAAATTGGCTCCAACTTTGGCCCCCCCCCCCCCACCCCCGATCATCACGAAATCACGGCACTGCTTTATTCCTCAATAATTCCTATCAATGTAAATACATAAAATAGTACACATACATGGTGCAACAGTACTAGTGATTGAGTTATAAGTGAACCCACAGAAGACGTTTTAGTAGAAACTTCTAAGGAATCATTGAGTTAAACCTTAACTACGTGCGGGGAAACAAAATTCACTACTTTCAGTTTACCATTAAACAGATGCCCAAAATGTCTTAGTTATATCTCACTACATACCAATATTCTTATGAACTTTCTAGCTCAAGGTAAATGCTATCCCTGCTGCTGACATTTTATTAAAACTTGGCAGCTAGAAGACACGCCGACGTTATGTTCAAGACATAACGGAGGGAGGGAGGCAAACATAAAAAAGCAATTTAGTTTGATAATTTGAATAAGAAGTGCCAAGAAATCAGGGAAAGTTTAGGATTTCGGAGGGACTCAGGCCCCTCGTTCCCTGCTGCTTACTTTTCAATAAGTGGTAATGTATTCTTTAGCAGATTTTATATGAATTTTTGTTTTATAACCCCTGAACGTTTAAGATGTTGTTTTCCCTTCTTCAGAGTTCCATTCTTCTTCTTCTTTCTCCTTCTTTTTCTTTCCCTTCTTCTGGGTTTATGGATGTGTTTTAATATGGCCCTTTTTATTTTGACTCCGACATGCGAGTTCAGCCCATCTGAGCTTGTGATTGTTAGTTTTTTTATATATCTTACACAAAATAGAAGAACAGCACCATTTTCTGGGATCTAAGAGAGGTTAGTAAGCCAAAACAGTATACCAAGGTCGTGGATCTTGGTCGGAATAATGAATTTGGGTAAGTTCTAAGGGTGAAAACTGGCGCTCGTTCTTGAAAACAATCACCAAAGCTATCTACCGCTTAGCATTTTTTTTAAGTTTTGTAATTGTACTTTTTTTCAGAAATTGGGATAAGACTTGTGTCTACACTAATTTTGGCAATTATACTATCTCATTGTCCCTTTTTGAGCGTGGTAACGAGAAGACAAGTTTAATATTGAGATATTTAATAGTCAAGTTTCATTCAAGATCTTTTCTGCCCCTTTCCTACTTCAGAAACGCCTTTAGAGTCAGTTATCTTAATTTTTTAATTTAAGAACCATTAAGAACAAACGGCTAAGGTAACAAACGCTTTCAAACACTTTCATGCAATTAGAAAAAAAGAAGAAAAACAGTGAATTTATTAAGTGCGTTTGGAGTTCTAGATTCGGCGACTTTGCCTTGTGGGTCCTTGCAACCAATTCTATGGCAAAAAATAGAGACCAAGGCTATAATTTCCTTGTAAAACAAGGCTATAACTTCGGGGATTATTACCACAGTACTTGGTCTGGAAGAAATATAAGAAAATCCTATACAATTAATAACTTCCATCAAGATTTTCTACAATCTTTACGACAAACTCGAAATAAAATAATCACCCCACATCTCATAGATCATACTTAATAAATTAATTAATTCTTAATACCAATTCTGCCTTATTATTACACTAAAAATATGCCAAGAAACGCTAAACGCTAGATGGCATTGCTGTTTTTGTCGACATTAGCACCACTTTCCACTGTTGTAAGTAACCCATACACTTTGGCTTGAAATACAAAGACTGTAATGTTTGCCTTTAAAATATCCCACAATATTTTGAAAAGATAACTTGCCCTTCAAAATATTAACCTTTACAAAGTCCCGACTGTACGTTTAATTCAATATACTTTCAATAAATAAATTTCCGGATTTTTGAATAATTTATTTTGAAACTGCTTCAAACTTTTTGGAAAAAACCGTCTTAATATCAAAATGACATTGTTGACAAAGATCAAACATTGTAAAAGATGCACCGTATTATTCAGTTGCCTCATAGTATGCTTTCTTAACCCAATGTGCTGCTTGATTACTTATAAATGCGCTGCTAGATACTTTCATTACTTACTGTTTTCTTTTTCTTAGTCGAAGGTCTTGCTTCATCGTCTGAATCGATCGTTGTGCTTGACACTTGACCATCTCCAAGTCTATCAAAAATGGTAGATTTTTTGGTCTTCTGTGCTAAAATAAAATAATTCTAAAAATTAACATCCATAGAGTCATACTCTGTTTTTATTAAAAGCTATTACAACCTAGATATTACTATGATGGTCCAGTATCCGGACCATCATAGTAATGATGGTCCGCTACGATGGTATGGACCATCGTAGGCTACTTAGGTAACTTACTTTTACGGCTGTATCCTTGTTGTGACTTGTGTTGATTTACAAAACCAACAATAACTATGTCCCCAGAGTGGCTAAAAAAATTAAAAATACCAGCAAGAATAAAATTAATTAAAAGCAAATAAAATTAACATACAATCAAAATAAATAAATCATGGGGATTCTCGAAAACTAACGGTAGTTAAGGACAAAACTCATTGAGAGAAATTTAGCTTATTTATTAATATATAATCAGACAAGACAAAAATATTAGTTTAAAAAAGTACATCAAAATATTAAATACAGTGTTTTATCATTATTAGAATTAACTGTTATTATTAAATCAATATTTCAATCATACACATTACCGGTTTATTAACATATAATTTATCATACAATATTAACACATATTTTATAATTTATAACCTCTGAAAATTTGAAGAAGAAACTTAGAGTCGCCAATGCTTCAATTGTTACTATCATTACAAATCTTGATCGATAAAATCTTGCAAAACTATTTATAATCAAAACTAGATATATCAAATAAATATTATATAACCAATAAATATAAAATTTGAAAAGAGATATAAAATCAAGAAAATGAACAATAAGTAAAAGAATAAAATGTAATAAACATAAATAAATACAATAAAAAATAAAAATATTTAAAAATCTATAAAAAAAAAAAATATAGCTGTCCTTTGCCTCTTCTCTCTTTTTATCCCGTTTGGCAATTTTCTCTGAATCTTAAAGGTCATCAGCTCATGGGAGATGATTTCGTTTTGCCAAAGTTCTTCTTAATTATCCCACTTGGATTAGAAGTCGTAATTTGATTTTTAAATTTCGCTCAATGTTTGCGACCTCTGCTGTTAAATAACAGCTTCTAGATTTTTATTCTTCAACGTCACTATTGTCTCATCTATGGTCAACACTGTTTATTCAATTTCTTCTTGTTCTTGTGAAGTCATTTATTTAAATACGACACACAACATAATAAATAATACATCCAAGAAGCAGATCTTGTCGTTGGGGAGAGAAAAACTTAAAAAAGAACGAGAAAACAAAAGAGAAACAATAAAAGCGAAAGAGAAAGAGAGAGAGAGAGAGAGAGGGAGAGAGAGATAAAGAGAGAGAGATATATCTCGTTACTGCAGTCCAGAGACGAAACCTAAACTTAAATACACAAAAAAAAGAAGAAAAATACTGAGCCTTCAAAAACTCAATAAAACCTAGAATTTCTAAATTGGAAATATCACACATCTCATGTTTTTCTTAAAACGCATCAAACTGATAGAATTCCTTATTGAATTTCGGGAAAGACACTTATCTATACAGTGTTTGTGCCTATTGGGTTTTTAATATCTTCTTGTCGATGTCTACTATCTAATGTTTTCACATACTGTTATGTCTAGCGCTGAGTTCATTCTTTGTTTATTTATTTTTACCCCGTATTTAGGACGATTCACTCTCTTTTGTTTGGAATGGATGATATATGAGTTCAATTACTTGTTGGTGCTTGTCTAATAATCTGAAAAGCATTGATGTCTACAATTTGGTGTTACAAGATGGGCGTTTAATCTTTCCTTACATTAGAGAATGTATGCTTTTTTTGCGAGGCACTCGTTGTCACGCTTAAAACGGCCTTGTACCTGATAAGATTGTAATGAGGAGATGGTGGTATGCGTTTTGCTTCCAAAAATACCTTTAAGTTGATTATTCCCATTGTATTTGATTGTTAGTCGAGTCCACCAACCATCAGGTTCTTCGGGTCAAGTCGGGTCAAATCAAGTCCATCGGGGACACGATAACAGAACAGGTTCAAGATAATGATGCACGGCAAATCATTTCGAAAACTTACTAAAACCATCTCTAGAAAATCCCCCTTACTTTCCAGATACCCCCTGTTTCCCCTAAATACTAACAAAGATCTATCCTCTGCCAGCAATTTCCTGAATGCTGCAAAGAAACTGAAAAACGGAAAATCACCCAGACCAGAATACATATCTGCTGGTGTAATTAAAGCATAAATATCTTCATGGCTCCCCTTTTATTTGGTACTCTGTACCCGGGTTTGGACAGAAATACAATGACACTGGAAAACTGCACACTCATCATGATATTCAGAAAGGGAGACGCTTTCGAGCCATGTAAAAAATGTGGTACAAGTCTACTGTCAATAATTTTCTTTCATATCATTCAATAGAAACAACTTGATCAACACCTCGAGGATGAACAGCATGGTTTCCGGTGGAACGGCTTCAATTGTCTAATTGGAGAAGAACCTAAGAGAGCTACCCGTATTTTAGTAACCACTGAACATGCAGCCTTATATTCACGCTTATGGACTTCGAGTAGGCCTCAAACTCTATAAGACGCAAAGCTCTGTGGAATATTGCCATTCATTATAAAAACATAGAGAAAATAGTGGCAAATAGTATAGCCATGTACGAGGGTGCCCGATCCTGCGCCAGGACACTTGAGATCCAAACACACTTCTTTCAGATCATGTCAAGAGTAAAACAAAGATGTGTTCTGTCACCATATTTTTCTAATGATTATTGATTATATCCTGCAGAACACAGAGACAGATGGCGCCTGGTTACGCCCCGGAGGCCAAGTCAGCAATCTAGATTTTTTGGAAACGACTCCAAGAACTTCAATATGAAATTAAAGTATAGGCTAATCATCTTCTTCTGCGGGTAAATGCAGAGAAAACCAACAACATGGCAACACCTGACTTTAATATATCCATTAAATGAGAGGACATAAATGTCGAACAAGTTGTCCAGTTCAAATACATCGGAAGCATCAGTAAGAGCACTTGCTTGACAGCTTAGGACTAAGTAGGTCAAGAAAAGATAGGTTCACAAGAATGGTGAAGTTTTGGATAAAAATAGGCTAGCGAAAGAAGGGTATTTTAGTTTGTTGGAGGATAAGATAGAGGTAGGGTGACCGCAAGAAATTAAGAAAATTTTAGATGAAGTAGGATATACGTATTTTTGGAATGAATGTCAGGGATCGAATTGAGATACAGTGGTTGATATGGTAAAAAAAAAGGCTACATGAGCAAGGAATACAGCAGTGGCAAGCTCGGAAGGAGGCCCCGGGATCTCTGAGTCTGTATAGTACGATAAAAGACACGCGGGGGGAAGAAGTTCATTTAAAGTGGGGGTTTAAAGGGGGAAGAAATAAAATGGATTTTGAATTTAAGGGGAGGGTCAATTGATATTGGGGAAAGGGAGAGAAAATTTAGGGGTCATAGTGTTAACCCAGTCCCTGTCCGAGGTGCCGAGGTGTGGGGACGATAATGAGGATATTTTTCATTGTTGGGGGAATTGTGAGGAATTGGCGGATCTGAGAATTGAGTGTTTTTCGTTAGTGTTGGCGGATAGAAGGTGGGTGGAAGGGATTGTAGGATCACGAGTTAAAATGACATTAAGGAATTTGGCTAAGTATGTTGATGAAGGGCTGATACATCGTGAAAGATATATGTCTTTATAAATATTGTCATGAAGATTCATATAAGTACGTTTTTTCTTTTTAATTTATTTGTGTTTTTTTGTTGGTTTTGTTATGTTTATGTTCTGTTTTTTTTTCCTATGGCCAGATGTCTTTTTTTTAAATGCATACATACACACAGATATAGAGGTAGGTGGTCACCAGAATGGGACAAGAAAATTGCACATTCAACAGACAACGCCAAAAGTGGAAGTCTCATAAATTTTCTCCGCATCTGAAGCTGTATCTTTTTAACAGCAATGTTGTGATAGTACTATTTTATGCAGCAGAAACATGGCATCTGAAGCAAGAACTTTAGAAGAGACTCTTGGTTTTTGAGAATTCGCACCAAAGAATACTGAACATTCACTGGTCACAGACGACAATAAACTAGTCCATCCGCAGAACAATACGACAACCTGTAGAGATTACACCATCTGAGTTCTACAGTGGAAATATTTTGAACATGTCTTCCGCATGTAAGATCATACCTTCCCAAAATATGCTCTATTCTGGCAACCACCAGGAAGTTATAGCGGGAGAAAACAAAGAAACACACTGCACCTTCCAGAGAGATTTGTCTAACCTAAACAGCTTCGTTCAATCAAAATGGGAGGACATCATTGCAGCAGCGAACCCGAGGAATGATAGACGGCTTCTCCTTCATTTCCTGGATACCTAGGCTCCGACGGTCCTAAGGTCTCCCTAATTGACGGTATCAAAGACATATATTTGAGGTTTCTTTACAGGTCTATAAATATATGTCTAAAGACATATATTTGAGGTTTCTTTACATTGGTGAATATGAGCGAAATATCCTCATATTCTAGTTTTCTTTGATTTATTTTGAATTTGAGCACCGCAGACGTCCAGGTCACTGGGCTTCAAGTGTGACTTTTTCTATTTTCATCCTGTGAAGAGACGTCCTCCACATTGGTGAATATGAGCGAAATATCCTTTTTTTTTTTTTTTTGCTCCGGATACCCAAGAGCAACACTATAAAATGTACGCCTTCACAGCTTCGTCATTTTGCGACCATAAAAACCGCAACATTACCCGAAGGGGTGAATAAAACATGTTAACCATTTTCTATTTGGTATAGTGAGAAAATGATTTTTTCCATTTCCAAGGTTTAAATAAAGAATGTGATGTTAAAATCGGTGTCACTAATTAGACTATAGGATCTACTATACAATAAGGTAGGCTATAGGATAGAAATATGAATCATAAGATCAAATGAACTAGCTTACAAGTTTCAGGTGCAGCTTTAACTAGTGGCATCTTTGTTTCTTTCATTTGAGGTAACTTATCTGAATAGAATTTTGATTCTTGACTTTCGGTAGTGACTAATCGTTGCTGTTGTCCAGGTTTGGGTGGCATTTTGGAAACAATAACTCTAACTTTTTTCTTTGTTGTGGGTTCTGCTTCAACGGCGATCACTGGATTTTCCTTAACTAAAAAGGCCATATAAGTTAGAATAAAAAGAGCATATAAATCAGATGATATTTTTTCCCAGTCCCTTACTTTTAGAAGAATTTTATTACGTAAATATTATACTTTTTTTTTTTACTGCAAGAGTACCTGTTGTGTACCGCCCCGTTTTCACTATGGAGCAATCACCAGTTCAACTAAGAAAAAAAAATCTTAGAAATTGAAAACAAATTTAAGAATGTCCAGGCTTCAATTTTATCACTATTGTTTTTAGAAAGTTACTGTCTTCCTTTCTTTTTTTATTATCACTGATCTGGTAAAAACTCATTGATTTGATCAAACTCTATTGTTTATCCGCAAAGAATATATTTAAATGTCGGATTTGTAACATATTCTCTTCTTAAGTAATAGAGTCAATTTTTTGACTTATTTTAAGAATTAGGAATTAAAGGTGAAAACATGTTAGTATAACCACACTCACACAAAACCTAAAATATCACGACTCGGAACGATGGAACAACTGTTTTTTTTTTTTTTTTTTTTTTTTTTTTAAGAAGTAATCAACCAAGCAAAACATTGAAAAAAACAATAAATTATGTTAAACTATTCACTTCAAATTTCTAATTGTATTTCTTACTATTGGTTACTGTTACGTAAGACCGGTAATCATTTGCGAATAATGACAAGGTGGCTGATTAGACAACCCAATCAGCGAATTTCAAAATATTGCTTCGATCTGTGGGTTTAGCGCTGGGCTGTCATAACCGATAAACAGCTTCTATAGCTATGTCCTTGATTATAAATGGTCTTAATCTGGTTTTAGAATAATTTCGTTTTGAGTTTTGGCCCTGTTCCATGGTACATACACAGGATTTAATGCATTAAAATAAACAATCAAGAATATAGCTAAATATTTTCAATAAAAAGAAAAAACCCTCTTTGTTTGAATCATAATTGTATTTCTAAGGCTCAGGGACACCACGGCCACTTTACTACACTTGACAAAGCATTTTAGAATCGACATAATGGAAAGCAAGGTCAGTAGGTGTTTCATTCACTCTTATTCTTTTTCTTTCTGTTTCTATTCCAATGATCTAGATGTCATCTTTTATAAACATTTTTCGATTGTAGAGTTTTCTTTTGTGAACTTTGCTTCTGCAAACTTTTTTAGTTTTCCTTTCTTTACCGAACAATTTGAATCTTTATTTAAAACTAAAACTAAATTTAAAACTGGTCTAGAAAACTATCTTTAAGAGATCATTCTTCAAAAAAATACAACCGACAAACCTCAAAGCAAATGGTTAGCATTTGTGTATGGTGCTTACACTGAAACATAGCTAAGAGTGCGCGTTGGTAGGATTCCCACATAAAACGGGCAATTGTGAAGTCATTTAAACAGCACAATGTCACAAAAAAAGCGCATTGCCAATTTTTCCTTTAAACCGCCAAGAGAAACCCAAGATAGCCCTAGCTTCTAACAACTGTGGTTTTGTTCTAACGCAAAATGCCTCATGCACAGGGGTATAGAAGAGATGAAAAACTGTTCATATTAAATCAAATCACTATATATGTAAAAGGGCCACTAGCAAAACTAAAAACTGGGAAACGGCAAAATTAGAAACACAAAATTGGCTAGAAAGCATTCTATTTTACGATGTTTTTTTTTAACAGCTCAGTTGAAATATAACAACACAACCCCTGAGCCTTCATGACGCATAAGCTTGCTGCAAAAGACAAGTGAAATCTGACGGATACAGCTGTTTTTGCACGAAAACGCAGCTGTGTGAACATAGGGTAATACTATTTAGACACAACCTTGGATTAGACACGCGCAAACGCACAAAAAAGAGAAAAAACTTATTGCCACACCATTCGTTTTTACTCAACAAATACAGTATATTTTTTGTTAGTGAGTTGGGTAGTTGGTTTAAAAATATTATTTCTTTAAGAATTAGGCATTCTTGAAGTGTTTCAAGTAATTTGTAACGTACAAAGACAATAAAAAGTAATTCGTGCTGTAATAGGTTAAAGCCTATTACAGCTGTAAAAGGTTACAGTGTAAAAATATCGAAAATACTCGAAACTCCTTGTCGATACCTTAGACGTCTCTAGAGGCACAGGAGGATCTAAAGTCTAAGGTAAGGAAATCGGCTGAATTGAAAACTGAGCCAACAATTATTTTGTGGCTCTCAATATGCGTTTCAATTACTTTCTACTTGGTTTTTGATCTTTTGGGCACATGCTACGATTAGATCTTCTTACAAACTAGGTGGCCAAATTATTTTTTTGCTTCTTGTTATACAGAGGATGAAATGAACAAGAAATTTTATTTTTATCAAGTTTTAATGAAAATTTAAAAGGGCCCATAATAAGATAAGCTCTAGTAAAGCACTGAAACCACAAAATCAGACAATAAGAAAAGCCGACTATTAATCCTCACATACCACCACAAAAAAACGTTAAAAAAAAATCAGTAAACAAACTAGAACAACACCAGTCTTATTATTACAGGATAAGCGCACATACAAAAAATAAAAGAAGAAGAAAAGACGTATTGCCAAACCTATTGTTTTTGACTCGAAGACTGGATTAATTTTTTTGGCCATAGTCTGCTGGTTAGTTGGTTTAATTATAACATTCCTTTCGTTAGGCTTATTGACAGTGATCATCCTGATTGGCTCTTTCCTAGTTGGTAATGTCACTGCCTTTGTCATACTACTAGCATTTGAAATGGGAATCAATACAGGCTCACTAACTTGTATTACCCCGCGAACTTCCTGAAATAAAATAACAGTTGGAATTATTTCTAAAGCATAAGAATATGCCGGGCCATTATTGCGCCATCTAAGTTAGCGTTAATAGCTTTTTACCCGCTATTCTTATGGATAAAACACCCACTCCTTTGAATTTCAGCGTTCGACCACCACTTTGATTAAGGCTACAAAACAGACAACGGAAGAATACAAATATAAAATTAATTGCCGGTTTTAATTTGAATGTATCAATTATCATGCACGATAAAAACAACATATATTCCTAGAAGAGTATTGCAAGTTCTAATTGAGTCAAACTAACTTATTTATAAAAAACGGAAAAATATAACAAACTTTAGATCAATAAAAATAATACTTACAAAACGAAGGGTAAAAAGAGGAAAGAGGAGATGAGCTTCAATTAATTAGCATTTAAACTATATAGGGGGGGGGGGGATTTCTTTTTATATTTCGGTGGGAATTTTTTTGGGGGTAGAAATCGTGATTTTTGTTGAGACAGAACAGCAGGACGTTCTAAAATGGACTTGGCTGAACTGGTCCCTAAAAATTGTTCTGTTTCAAGGCAGTTCTTTTTTTGTACGATTCTCTTAGAGAAACGTCCGTTTGATTGCGTAAAATTAACCATCAAGCAAGTTCATGCTACCCTTCCCCCAACCACTTCCTGAAATGTAAAAAGTGAACTTGATCAGACCGGATTCTGAAAGGATCAACTGCCTAAGGAAGGAGACATGAAACTCAAACAAAACTAATGAAGTTAATCAAACTGTTCATAATAGACAATTAAGCATCAACAGTGCAAGCGAAAAGTTAAGGGAGTGAGATATTCAAAATAGTGAAATCAACAAAATTAGAAATTTATGGAAAGTTATACTTGCACAAAAAAAATCATAGTTGGAGAAGAATCTAAGAAAGGTATAGATATTTTTGTAAACCACAACATTATGTCATTTCTGGTGCTAACATAAGCGCGAAAAAAGATGAAAAAAGGAGGAGTAAAAAAAAACAGATGAAAGACCCTAGGTAAAGTGAAATAAAAGAACCCCCCGTATGAAAGAACCCAATGAGAATTAAAAAGTCGAAACTAGAAACTAAGCAATAAAATAAAGACCAAAACTACACTCGCTTGTTTATAAGTTTCAAAAAATGTTTTAAAAAGTAGTTTTTTTCACCCTTTGAGTAGCTAGAAAGGATGAAAAAAAAGAAAAAAAATGTCAACGCCAATCATTGGAAGTGAGTTGTGGCGGTTTCCCTTAGCTCCACGTCAATTTAGAAGTGGTGTCTCCCAAGCCATTTCTTCAATTCAGGAAAAAGACGAAAGTCAGTCTACGCTAACTCTGGACTATATGGTGGATGTTTATAGAGGCTCCATTTAAATTACCATAGAAACTGTCAGGTTACACGAGCACCATGAAGATGAACATTGTCACAGATCAGAACAACTTCAGAAGTCAGACTGTCCTTTGAAATAGCACTCCATAGGCGTTAAAAAGTTTCACAATAAGAATTTACAGTAATTGTTGTTCAAACCTACATAAACTGCACAGGCAATACGTCTTTTCATTCCAAAACCGTTTGTAGCCCTCATAACTCACCTACAACCATTAGCAGCAGCAATTTCATGAAGAGGGGTTTACAAAGCTTGTTCACAGATATTTAAAATGCCTCAATCAACAAGATGAAGATGCAAAGAATTGACCTTGATTGTGCATTACTCTTGTGTCATGCTCTTATTTTAGATGCTCACTTGAAAACGATTGTCCCGTTTGGCATTCGTATCTCACCAAAGATCAAACATTTAAAATTGGTAAGATTCAAAAAGGGCTCTAAAAATTATCCTGGGGTCTTCTTTTTTTGCTTATGAATATGGTCTTAATCATCGATTTTGGGCTGAAATGCCTACATTCGTGACTTTCACCATCACTTTCTTTGTCCCTATCAAGACAGGTGTTTTTTGGCCGACCTCTCCTGCAGTTGCCATTCCAAGATCTGTATTGGGATCCTATCGTCCTTCATACGGATCACGTACCCAAGATATAACCACCTTCGTTGGTGAATGATGTCCGTAACCATGGACTGGCCTGATATAGATCGGACTTTCTGGTTTGTGACGTGATCTTTCCAGTCGATATTCAGAATCATCCGAAGGCAATTGTTTTCGAAGGCAAGAATCTGTCTCTCTTGTTGTTGACTTAGTCTAGGAGGTTATGGTGTTACCCAATTTCAGTTTCAAATTAAATTCGACATTTAATTTATGTTGATACTTTTTTTTTAAGTAGATCAAGGCTGAAAAGGCAGTTTCACACGTCCAGGTGGCGAAAAAGCATTAATATTAAAATTTTGTCCATATAAATCCTGAGAGAAAAAAAATCTTAAATCTGTGCATTATTTGAAGGAATATCCATAAAGTAGTCTTTAAAACCATTTATTGGCTTGGAAAGATGTTCTTAGATTTTAATTGATAATATTTCTAAATCTAGAACTCCTTCGTCATTTTTGTCCGATAAGTGGGGACGAAAATGATGATTTTATTCATTTTTTATGTTTATGTAAGGAGTTAAGAGGTTTGAGAGAGGAAATTTTTCCGGGTTGGTTCGAAAGGGAGGAATGGGTGGGTAATATATTAAGAGATAGAATTTTTTTGTAGGGCTTTTAGTGTTAATAAATCATATCATATCATATATCATAGCTAGCATGGGTTTCAATAACTTTACATAATGTTTTGAAAAATGTAAAATTTTCTTTGGACGTCATTGTTTTTTAATTCAGTTTTCTAATAAAAGCAGTACCTTTCCAATGATTTAAAAACATTCAAACCAAACACTTAAGAATTTAAATTCAATCAGTTGTATCAACTGATGGGGGGGGGGAGTAATCACCCCTCCCCCTTCCCTCTGAATTTTGGAAAATACTTCCTTTGGGGTTTTCATTGAAAAATGTTCGATTTTGTATTTTCAAGGTAAGCTTAAAAAAACTTGTGTCTCAATTCTTTTTTTACAATCATGAGAATTTTTCAATGACCCGGTGTTGAGTCGTAATAAAAAACTTAAGAAAATTTTGCCATAGTTCCTTTCTTGCAATATTTTATTCGTCAATTTAAAAATTGATTTTACTGCTAGACGTTTTCCATTTTTTTTTTTTTACCCAAAGAGTGCTTGCTATTTTCAATTTGGGTTGCTGCTATCTTTAGTAGCTCGTTGCATAATCTAATTCCTTTTTATTTTATTATTGACATGGTCATGTTAACTTAGAGTTGCTGTAGTGAATTAACATATTCTACATGCTAAGCTTTTGGTAATAAAATCAACTAATTAATTAATCTATTAATTATTATTGATGTCTTTTTTTGTTTCATATAGTTATTTTTCTGTATGAAAAATGCAAGCATTACATTTTTATTTTGATAATGATTTTTTAAGTAAATGTTATCTAAGAAAAACCGTTTGATAGTACCTCATATTATTCAAATTCTATGTTGATATTTTGGACAGACGAGCTTGAGAGGTCAACTGAATCGTCTTGTCTGAAAATAGCCTCTGTCTTTATAGAAAACATGTGAGATCATTGAAATGTGTAACCAGTAGAATTAGAAACATATGCAAAGCTATGAATTTTTCTTTCAGTTTAGCTATTAGTCTTCAAGCAGAGTCTAACGTTTTTACTTTAACTGCTGCCCCATCTTATACTTGGCATCTTAGAATACTAGTGCCAACAGCTGTAACAAAAAGAGGCTACAGCTGGGAGGATAAAATTTATGCAGTGTTTCCACTTATACTTCATGTTTAACTTTGGTATGTTATCAGACAGATATAATATATCATGGAAAAGCATCCCCATGTCCTTGAGATGGTCCTTATTGAGGTTTGCAGGTATTTTGAAAGGCCAACTCAGTTCAGGTTAGATTTTTTTTTTTCTGTATTATTGGCAGGGTCACCAATTCACAAAAATGTAGGGGGCGGGGGTATTTTTTTTTAATTTGTTTTAATGAAGATGCAAAAAAAATGTTCAGATGCTAAGGGGGCGGTGGCAAATATTTTGTTTCAATTTGTTTTAACGAAGATACAAGAAAAGGGTATTTTTCCTTATCTGTGGGGGTTATTATTTTAAATTTTCTTTTTTTTTAGTGAAAATAGTAAAACGAATATTTTCCAAGCTTAGGAAAGGTTATTGACTGCTCCCTCTGCCCCACTTCTCCAATTAACCCCCTGAGTATTGGAGGCACAAAGTAGGCCTACAGTCTTTCCAACAACGTGTCTTTTCCCACTATCAGCTTTTGGCAGAAATGTATGAATGTTGCATCTTGTTTCCTCCAGATTCATTCAAGAAGTTTTGATATATACAATTGGTGAACCATAGAAAGCCAGAAGTTTCTTCATCATCCTTTTTCCCACAGCCAACGTAAGTTTGGCAGCAGATGCTTGTCAGACTTATGTTTTAAGTAAAACCTTATGGGCAACAAACTGTTTGATAGCACCTCAAACATTGGCAAAGTTTATGTTTATATCTTAAACAGTACATTTTAACACTAACTTTGACTGATAGGACAAACAGCTACTTGAAGACTAACAGGTGAACTGAATGAAAGATTAAAAGCTCAAAATATCAATCAGATTCTATACGCTACATATTTATATGACCCTACATACCCTGACAAATGTAGAAGCTATTTTTACACAAGACAATTCACATTTTTGACTATTTAGGATTATAATACGTATTTAAATCCTAAATAGTTAGAAATGTCTTTGGAAGACTAATTTTTTTTATTGTTGAATGTTTCTTGTCAATATCATTTGGAAACAAAAAAGAATAATCTATTTTTGGGCGACTATACTGAACTAGCAAACTTTAAATAGCAAAAATAAAACGCCATACTTTTTCATATGTAATTTTGGCATGTTTCAAGATTGATATAATGTCTCCCACAACTGATATTCCCATGTCCTTGAGGTAGTCCTTATTGAGATCAACAAGCAGCTCCTTTTTTATTCGGTTGGCTTTGAATATCTGAGCATAGTTTGCAGTTGCTCCTTCAGGAACACCCGCCTCTCTGAAAAACGCTATCCAGTCTGAAAAAAACGAACAAATATAAATTGTTAAAAATACAGAAACATCCAGAAATGAACAAGTAGCAGCGACTGCGTCTAGACAAAATAAAGAAAGAAAGTCTCTCGTATGAGATGGTTCAGGAAAACTACACAAAAGGTTTCAGATACACGATATAAGTAATTAATAATAATAAAGTAGAATGCAAAAAGGTCCAACCCACAGAGAGAAAACAGACAAACTGACAAGACAAGGGATAAAATTTCTTCAACACACTCAAAATTTAGGAAGCACACAAAAACAAATTTGGAAAGCCTGTTGGACCCACTTCCAATTCCATATTCTCCTAATTTGCTATTCAAAATTAAATTAGAAAGAAAAGTCAATCGGATTATTTATGATATCTCTAGGGAAACTAGGCCTGCAATGTGAATTAGGAGATAGTTCAGATGAAGTGAGCTTGACCTGTAGTCGATCTAAATCCCAACATTGTTACATTCTACCCTAGGAGCCTGCAAGACAGCTGGCAAGCCAGTTTCAGAAGTAGTGAAGGTGGAATGCTAATCTGTCGAGCTGCAGAATAGATACAAATTCAATAAGCCCTTTGATGCAAGATCATTTGTAGTCTTTAAAACAAAAGAGGGAACTCTAGGATCATCTACATTTTATATGAACAAATCTTCCTTTTCTATAAGATTCCTCTGTGAGATGTTTATTAAAAATAAAGTTTTAACTGACTCGTTTTGATTTGTCCATATTTTCTTATGTTATAACTGAACGAACTTGCCCAAAAACAACATTCATAATTAATATATTATAACTCTAAACCAATAAAAAAAAGTAATTTTTAGGCATTTATTCAGCATATAATGTTTTTTTTAATCATAAAAAGAGGACCTGCAGCTCTTGTAGTTTTGATTGATAAGGTTATGCATAATGTTTCCAAGACACTGATTCATCTAAAATCATGCCAAGGCATAAAAACTGGCTAATTCTTTCAACTTCAATACTATTAATTTTTAAATCTGCCACGAAAGAATTTAAAATTGGAAGAATTTACCATGAAAGAATTTATAATATAAAGTATGCCTACCAAAAACGCACAAAAAAGGAGAACTTATCACCAGCATAACTTATTAAAGTGCAATTAGCTAATAGATCCCCAATTTCAGAGACGTAAATAAGGAAAAGAAGTGACCCTAGTATTGATTCCTGACGTCAATTGCTCCCGAACCCCTCCATGGACTTGGGCACTCCTTATAATACTTTGTTAATATCCCATACTTGATAAATGAACCCACTCAATTCAATACGCCCAGAGTAAATTTGCTGAATTTAAAAAAAATACATCTAAAGAGGATTTCAAAATTTTTATTCAAAAATCAAAAATGAATGAAAAGATATCATCTGGAGCTTATCTCCCATCCCTTAATATTACAATGGGTAAGAAACTTTCTGATTATCTTTTCTATATGTCAGTTAACTTAAATGCCATTATTATGGCTTTGAAGTATGTAAAGAATAGTTACTATTCTAGTTCTAATGTGCAAAATATTGTACTATATTCTGATTCCATGTCAAGCCTGAAGCTCCTGGATATGGCCTCTCACTATAAAATGGACATAGATACTTTCTATTTTCTTACACCCACAAATGCAATAACTTCATGAGGCACAGAGACAAATTTCAATATATTTCATGGAAATCACCATGTTGATGAAACGGCTAAAACTTTCCTCAGTTTTGACCAGCCAAGTGGGAGATCTATCTCAGTCAGAGGTATATTTCAATGGAGATTATCAGAGCCCCATCTGATAAATGATAAACCAAATTTATCTCCTTCCCCAATAAATATGACTCCAAAATTTACCAAGGAATCTCTGCAGGATTAAGCAGGCTAAACCTGCAGGATTTCTCCCATCAAATTGCAAATTCTACTGGTATAATTCCCTCCTCATTATTTTGCAGACAGTGAAATATAAGAAATGAAACAACTGGCCATTGCCTATTTGAATGCAATACGCTATTGCCTGAACACCACACCCTTCAAAGTATTTAATAGATAAATTTTATTTCATACAAGTACAAACAAACACCACATAGAGTGCTTCAAGCACCACAGAATTCCACCATCAGTCAAAAGCCTGGCAGAGCTAAACCGCCACAAAGAGTACAGAAGTTAAAATATATGTCTGCATTATCCATTTCCTGGAATCCAAAGCGCTTCTGCAAAAAAAAAAATATAACGAAAACTGAGCCATCAGCTATCACTAAAACCCCAGCTGACGAAACCTAAACATAGACTACAAAAGTCAAAATGTACGAAAGTATAATCCAGTTCCTAAAATCTAAAGAACCTTTCCAAACAGACAACTAAGACCCCCCTGTAATAGTCCAACACACCTCATTTAAAGGGACAAAAAGAAAGAGGGCTAAATAATCTTGACTGTAAATCCCATTTCTAATCTAATTGAAGAAGAAGAAGAGTATGTTTGGAGCTCACTTTACAATGTGGCCAATTCCTGTAGCCTCACACAGATTGAGTGACTTGGTGGTCATCTCTTATTCCTCAAGCAAAACCTGATTTGTCCTTGTAGAGCCATTATTTGGCTCCAGTTATTCATATCAGTGATGGGTTGATGTGTACCTAATTATTTAGAAATATTATTGCCTATTTCAGAAAAATTATCAGAAAAAGTGTTTGCAAGCAAAAATTATCATCCAACTCATAGACTTCTTCATTTTTCATGATATTTGGCACCATGTTTTGCTGTTGAGTCTTATGATGAGGTTAAAGTGTTGAGTCAATTATTCTCCATGTTTCCCTTGTATCATTTCTTGAAAGGATAAACTGCTGACAACAATACTCGTTTCTTGTTTCCCTTTTTTGTATATTAACTGAACAATGATATGATTCATATAAGTTATTATTCTCAGCAGATGGGTATTATATTTTATTTCTATAACTGACAATTCATCCATGATATACCTATTCTTTTATTAACATCTGTAACATGAATTTTAAACTCTCACTTACACATTACATAAAAATAGAAAATCTGTTTTCAACATCATTTCATCAGAAACAGCACAACAATCAACAAATCAAAGAGAAAGTTATGTTGTTTTTTTTTATCAGAAAAATCCAAAGGGTTAAGTTATTCATTTATACACATTCTTTGATGTTTCTGAAACTTAGAGCAACCTCTTTCTTTAATATTTAAAGCCAGAACCTCAAGTAAGTTATCATAACCAGGTGCTAGAAGAACTCCAGGAGCAATAACACCTGCACAAAATATTCCCAGGCCAAAAATGCTATCAATTGACATTGCCATAGTTGAAGTTAAACACAAAGGTACACTTACAATAGGTAGCAAATCATATGACAACATCAGGTTTTAGAAAAACCTAAGTTCAGATCCTCCTCTAACACAAAAAGATAAATACTAAAACCTCTAGAACCAACACATGGAACTTTCTTGGACTTCAGTTCACTATACAACTGACCAAAACATTATAATACTTCTTAAGTTGGTGAACTTGGCAGTTTAATTTCTGTCTTGTATAATTCAGCTGCATCAAGTAAAAGAGGTGTAAACACAACAAAATGCTTAGATGTTTTCTGTTCCATAAAACAAAATTCCATTAAAAGGCTATCATAGGCAACACAATAGCACTACCTAAGTAAAGAACAATGCTGCCACAATGTATTAATTAGAAACTGCAAGAGCTCATTCAATTGGAAATTGAGAGGGCTATTGCCATGGGCGTAGCCAGCATATTGTCTAGGGGGGGGGGGGCAGCCACTTCTGTGATGGAGGGGGGCAGCCGTTTCTGTGATGTAGGGGGGAGGGGTCTTACTAATACTTCCCGAGGTCCTTTGAATATAGGTCTTTAGAAACTAGTCATTCTATATTTCACTAAAACCCGGCCTTTAACAGTTTCCATGTTCTACATTTGCTGCAACAGTATAACATAAGAGACCCACTATCCTACTTCCAATTTCCAGAAAACATAAACACCACAAAAGCGATTTGACACAAATCACGTTATGGTTAGATTACAGCTTCTTCTAAGAATTCAACTCAAAAGTTTACAGTTGGGCAAAATTAAATATTAAAATTGGTATAGGGCCCACGTCTAGCAAAAGCAAACAGTTTCAATACAAAAACCTATGTGGCTTCTGGTGGATTATAAACGCTCTGGCAGATTGCAGTGTATTTTTTTTTAAAGCCTGACCTTAATTAATACTTTTACCAAAAATTTCAGATAGGATCAGGTTTTATTGTGATTGACTCTGGAATTTTGTTCAATTTTGTCTGAAAGCCTACGCCTTATTACGAATACTAGAAAACTCGCGTTGCAAACTCACATTGTATTCTCCTATTATTTGCCTGTTTTTGGCAGCTTCCGAGACGTGCCATCTTCACCAGTTTGCTGTTAGTATTTTATCATCCTGTGGGATAGTGAACTCCCATGTTCGGCCACAATACCAAGGGTAAATTCGGCATGCCGTACCAAGGTGTCCAAAGGTGGGCTATGCTTGTAAAAGCTGTGCAAACAGCATATTTAAAGGTTGAAGGTAATATTAAAACCCAAAACTGTGTTAATTCTGACGTTGTTTAATCCTGTCAGAACAGTAGATGATCTGAAGTTCTTTTTTTTCTGTTAAATTTAATTCAAGATAAAATCATTAAAATTAAAACAGAACATAAAAGAAAGAAAGGTGGCTGTGATCCAGAAGAATAATAAAATCACATGTTTTTTCTGTCTTATTCTACAAGAAGTCAGTTGGATTCTCTGGAAGTACCATGGGTGTCCCTAGAGGAACGCTGCAAGACTACATAAAAAAAAAGTTGAGAAGCTGAATATCCCTTTAAAAAGTCTGGACATGAATTTCCTTTCACCCTGTTACAACCCATGATCAATATTTACAGAGGAACAAGCAAAAAGACTAAAAACTTACTTGAAAACGATAGCTTATATGCTTTCGACTGTATTCCCCTAGAAGCGTGTAAATTTGCTTACACTTATGCCATTATTAAGAGCATAAAAGTACCGGATAACGGAACTGCAAAGGTAGTGGAAACAGTGGAGGAATTACAGGTAAAGATTGGTACCGTGGTTTTATGAATTGACTTAAAACTCTATCAGTAAGAACGCCAATAAATACAAGCCTATGACGGACAACTGCTTTCAACTGTCACAGTGTAGGAGCTTTCTTTAACAACCTGGATTGAGGCTTATATAAACACATGTTCAGACCACAAGACATTGGAAGTTTTGACGAATCAGGTCTGAAAAAATCGACAAGCCTGGTAAAATCATTGCACAGCGAGGCCAGAAGTAAGTAGGGAAGGTCACGTCAGCAGAAAGAGGTCAGTTGACCACGATTTGCGCTGGTGTTTATGTGTTGGGAACATAGTCCCTCCTCTACTTATTTCCCCACAAAAACAGTGTCCGGAAATTTTACTCAGGGGAGCTTAACCAGGAACCATCATGATCAGCTCAGAAAATACTTCTGGCTGGATTACTGCCTCTCATTCTTTGCTTTACTTGCAGCATTTTATCAATCAACTCAAACCCAAAAAATCAACAGGAAAAAAATAAATGAAAAAGTCAAAAGCGCTCACTGACATCCTTATGAAAGAATGCATTACTGCTATGATAGAAGTTGTATTTGCCAAAAAACCCTAGTTCTGAAACGGAAGAAAGTCAAACTAGTAAAAAGACTAAAAAGCAAAAGGCGTGTCTCTGGCAACAAGAGTTACAGTTAGAGTGACGATTCTGACGTAGATGATCCTGTATACAACAACTCTTCAGACCCCAGCATAGACAATGAAGACAAGCCCCCTACCAGCAACTTCTAATTTGACACTGAGAAAGTCAAGGCTGGTGATTACATTCTGATTGAGCTGAAGAGCAAGAAAGGGAATTCTGTTCACAATGTTATCATTATCAAAAGTAGCAACTGAAGAACTTAAGGTCCTCTTTTGGAAGAAGACTGGAGCAAGGGACTTTGCGCTAACTTACGAGATGAATAGTGTCTTAAAGACAGAAGTTGAAATAAAACTGCCACTACTGAAAGTTAGAACAACAAGATTAGCGGATTGGCTTACTTTTGGTGTTGATCAGTCAGTGTGTAGTTTGAAATTAATGCTCTTTATTTTTTTAACCTTAATAGAATTTATTTTGTAGTTTTTTGTTCTGACCATATTCTATTTTGATTTTATAAACAAAAAACAAGCTTTAATGTTTCCCTGGTCACTTTTCTTTTTCTTTTGTCTGGTGGTCAAACGTAAGACACAGACGACTGAACCAGTGCCAGGATGGCCCAGATTTGGCACTCTTGACCACTTGGATAGAGAGGCATCCAGGTGGAAAAATGGCGGAGTATTTATAATTGTCTTTTTCAAGGATGGTATTGAATGAGGTACTTTTGCTTTGACATGCTCAGCCACTTCTTATCGCTTGAATCAATTCATGGAGAATTAAACAAGTCAAAATCAGCCGATAGTGGGCCAGTCTCCTATCTATATATCGGACCGAAAATCAATATTGAAGATCGAAACGTAAATGTTGATATCGCAAACGATATTTGGAAATTTCTGTTTATTTTCAGCTTTTTTAACCATCTACCAGGTAACATCCAACAAAAAATTCCAACATACGAAAAGTTCTCGCTAATATCTATCGTAAATTTGAAGTTCTTCCCTACGCCCATGGCTATTGCCCTTTTTAATAGTCACTTTGAAGGGCAAATAGCCTCCCCCCAGGCCTATCATTTCCCCAAGCACTTCCAATAAAATTTGTGAGATAGTCATTTGGTTCAGCATAGTTGAAAGGTCCCGAAATTATGTCTTTGAGGATGACAACCCTACCCCCCCCCCCACCCACAGTCCTCAGGGCAAGGTTTGTTAGTTATGCCCTGGGGGCATATAAGTTTTTTTTTATAGAAAGTGAGGTCATACAAACTTTGGAGGGGGTTCATTAGATCGGTAATCAGAATTTCTAGTGCCCTTTTAAGAGTCAAAGTGATTTGGAGGGCAGCTACCCCCCCCCCCTGCACACGCATTACACTTTCCTCAAATTCATCTAATAGATATTTTGAGACAGCCATTTTATTCAAAATAATCCAAATATTGTATAACAAGGCTTTTGGGCAAGGTTGAAACAAACCCCCAGAGCCTGACAGCAAGAGTTGTAAGTTATGCCCTGAAGGCACGTAAGGTTTTTATGGAAGGGACGGTTGTGTAACTTAAGAGAAGGCTCATTTGGTTAAAAATTTGAAGTTCTAGCTCCCTTTTAAGAGTCAAAAATAAGGGAGGGCAACTAGGTCAACCCCCCCCCACTGACTACACATCTTTTTACCAAATACATCTCATGGAAATTGTGAGATAGCAATTCTTTTCAAACAAAGATTAAATAAAAAAAACAAGTTTTTTTAACTGAAAGTAAGGAGCGACATTAAAACTTAAAAAAAACAGAAATTATTCTGTATATGAAAGGGGCTTTCCCCTCCTCAATACCTCGCTCTTTACGCTAAATTTTTTTATTGTTTAAAAAAATAGAGTTGTGAGAAAGTCAAACTTTAGCGTAAAGAGCGAGGCGTTGAGGAGAGGACAGTCCCTTTCATATACGGAATAATTTCTGTTTAAGTTTTAATGTCGCTCCTTACTTTCAGCTAAAAAAAACTTGTTTTTTTAATTTAATTTGTGAACTTTCTGAATAAATGCTGGATTTGATCTTGGCTCACACTACATGAATTATTAAAAAAAAAAATTTCATATTAACTTACTTTTATTTTGTTAAATGACTTTCTCGAAAATTGTTTCATTTTGTTTACGAACGTTCTTACTAGTAATAAATATATGCAACTTACGAATTAATTTACGTAACGACCTTCTATATTCATATATTTTTAATACGTATATTAGGGGTTCGCCCCCTAGTCAATACCTTGCTCTTTAAGCGAAAGTTCGAATTTTGTTCCAATTCTTTAAAAATGACCGCTTAATCACAAAGGTCGTTAATTAGAATATATAGCTCTTATGAAAGTACTAAAAAATCTCTGGATTAAAGAGTGAGGTATTGACTAGGGGGTGAACCCAATCATATATGTAATATTTTCTGTTCATTTAAAGTTTTGATGTTGCTGCTGTTGCAGTTGAAAAACTTTTTTAGTTTTTTTTATATTTAATTTCTGATCTTTTTTTAAATAATGTTGAGAAGTCCGGCGTCCCCTTCATAGCAATGTCCCTTCCCCCATGAAAACTTCCTTCATGGAAAGATCCTCCCACATAACCCCTGACCCCCCCCCACTACCAGGAAAAATCTCCCCTGAAAACGTCTGTACCGTATACTTCCCAATAACCAATACTATATGTTAACATTGGGTATAGTTCATAACTTTCAGCCCTCCTCCCGGGAACTTCAGGGGATTAAGTCATCCTAAAAGACATACTTATGATCTTTTCGAACATGTTGAACAAAATGGCTATCTCAAAATTTTGATCAGGTGACTTTGGGAAAAAAATGAGCGTGGGAGGGGGCCTAGTTGCCCTCCATTTTTTTGGTCACTTAAAAAGGTCACTAGAACCTTTAATTTCCATTCCAATGAGCCATCTCACGATATTCTAGGACCACTGGGTCGATATGATCACCCCTGGGAAAAAAAAAATAATAAAAATAAACACGCACCCGTGATCTTTCTTCTGGCAAAAAATGCAAAATTCCACATTTTTGTAGATAAGAGCTTGAAACCTCTACAGTAGGTTTCTCTGATACACGGAATATGATGGTGTGATTTTCATTAAGGTTCTATACCTTTTAGGGGGTCTTTCCTCCTTTTTTCGAAAATCAGCCAAATATTCTGAGGCACGTAACTTTTGATGGGTAAGATTAAACTTGATGAAACTTATATATTTGAAGTCAACATTAAAATGCGATTCTTTGGATGCATCTATTTGTATCAAAATACCGTTTTCTATAGTTTCGGTTACCATTGAGCCGGGTCCCAATAACCAATACTATATGTTAACATTGGGTAGGCTAAAGTTCATAACTTTCAGCCCTCCCTCTGGGGGCTTCGAGGGATTAAGTCATCCTAAAAGACATAGTTATAATATTTTCGACCATGCTGAACAAAATGGCTATCTCAAAATTCTGATCAGGTGACTTTGGGAAAAAAATGAACGTGGGAGGGGGTCTAGTTGCCCTCCATTTTTTTTTGCACTTAAAAAGGGCACTAGAACTTTTAATTTCCGTTCCAATGAGCCCTCCCACGATATTCTAGGACCACTGGGTCGATACGATCACCAATTGAAAAAACAAAACACACAAAAAAAAAATAAATAAACACGCAGCTGTGATCTATCTTCTGGCAAAAAATGCACAATTCAACATTTTTGTACATAGGTGCTTAAAACGTCTACAGTAGCTTTTTATGATAAGCTGAATCTAATGGTGTAATTTTCATTAAGGTTCTATAACTTGTAGGGGGTCTTTCCCCCTTTTTCTGAAAATCAGCCAAATTTTTTCAGGCACGTAACTTTTGATAAGTAAGATTAAACTTGATGAAACTTATATATTTGAAATGAGAATTAAAATCTGATTCTTTTTATGTATCTATTGGTATCAAAATTCCGTTTTTTAGAGTTTCAGTTAACATTGAGCTGGGTCGCTCCTTACTTACAGTTTGTTAGCACAGGATTAAACCACGAACTGTTTGATAATAAAAAAAAAAGTATAACAATGCCTAGGGTTGACAAAACACCCCAGATGCCTGGAGATATGGTTGTAAGTTACGCCCTGGGGGCATATAAGCTTTTTATGCAATTTGTGGTCATATAAACTTCAGATGGGGTTCATTTGATTTGAAATTGGATGTTATAGTGCGCTTTTTAAGAGTCAAGTGATTTGAGAGCAACACCCCCCCCCCCCTCAAGCCCATCATTTCCCCTAACACATCTAATCAAAATTTGGAAATAGCAATTATGTTCATCATAGTTGAAGGGTCTGGAAATTATGTCTTTGAGGAAGACACCCCCCTCCCCATTTTGAGTTTGATTAGGTTATCTATTGTAATTTGTGTTTGTTTTGGGTTTCATTTATTTATTAATGTTGATTTGTGGTAGATTTACACTTGCAAGATAAGAAAAACTAACTTGTAGAATTTGACAATGCTTTTGTCTATAAAAACTTAAACGATAAGAAATTGTTGGTTCCCAAGGCCAACTATGCCATTAAAGGAGATAAGATAATTTTATTTCACAAAAAAATATACAGAACATTTTTGCTGCACCTGCTAAGAAAATCCCTAAGGCTTGTTGGGAGCAGGTGGGAATCTTCTATTCTAGGTATTCTAAAAGAACTATTTTACTTTATTCTTCTTGCTTAAATCCCCAAATCCATACAAATACATCAAACCTTCTACTTACACAAAATACATACATATATTCTATTCATTTCCAATGAAAAATCCTTTGGTTATGGCTTTGAAGGTTATTAGATGACTTGCATTTCAAATCGCAACCGGTATTATATTCCATACGCAGGGAGCAAAATTTCTTATTACAAAGAAGCTCTATTTGTTTTTCTAAATTGATGTACTAGATTTGATGCTCCTTGTGTATCATGACTATGGAGATGACTATTAATGGAAAACATATTGTTGAAATAAGAGGGAAGCAAATTATTAAAGATATTTATACGTGAAAATACTAACTTGATAATCTCTAGTTTTTGAAATATCAAGAAGTTGATTCTTAATGTAAACATTAGTTAATATTTTGAGTAATGAATATTTTAGGTGACAAAAGTTTAACAGGTTTATTTTGAATTTTCTGAATTTTTTTATAACATGACACAAAATTATTTTCCCATATATAGCACCCATAGGAAATATATGGGTAAAAAATAGCAAAATAAAGTAATCTAATAATTTTCTTTGAAACTAAGTTTTTAACTCAGCAAAGCATACATGCAAAGCATACGTGTTTTCCATGATAGATTTCATCAATCATAAAACCCAAATACTTCGGTACCCTTACTCTGTTTATTTGATTACCACTTATAATTAGTTCTGAATTAGTTTCAATACTGGATGTCCGAGAAAATTAAATGTAATTAGTTTTCGTATAATTTTATGTCAAAAGATTAAAATCTGCCCACTCAATAAACTCGACAAATGCCATTCTCATTTTATCAAAAAGTAGATTAACTGATGGCGCAGCAACAAGTAAAAGAGTATCATCTGCAAAATGGGTTATACCAGCCTCTGACAAATAATATTTAATTCGATTGATAAAAATAAAAAAGGACCTAGTATAGACCCCTGGGGTACTCTGCTTGTTATTCCATTAGCTACAGAAGTTGAAGACCCATTCACCAAAATCTGCTTCTGTCCACTCAAGTAAGACTTAAACCATAAGATGCTATTTCTAGTCACACCAATTTTATCCAGCACGAGTAATAAATTTTTATGGTCAATTGTGTCAAAGGCTTTCCGACTCAAAAATTCCATTTTTTTCAATGTAATCATTTAGCCTAGATCCAATTATTTTTTCATATATTTTAGAAAAAAAAGAGAATAGAAATAGATCTTTTATTTCAAAGGTCATCTCTTTTATCTCCTTTGTGTAATGGTATTATCTTAGCGACCTTCAAAGCTTCTGGGAACATCCCCTTTTCCATTGATTTATTAATAAAATGGCATAGAATAGGTGTTATAACTAACTGAACCAATTTTGTAATCTTCTGTGAAATCCCATCTACACCACTTGAATTTGAATGCACTCCATTGATAATTTTTCCCACTTCATTTACATCACAAAGATTAAAAGTCATTTGAGTAGCCTACCTACTAGAACTTAATTGAACTATTTTGGGAACCTGTTAATTTTTTTTCTGAGCATCTTCACATAGTTTTGAACCCTCACTACAAAAATATTCACATAAATAGTTTGCTATTTCATTCGGAGTGGTTAAATTTCCCCATTCAGTTTGTTGTTTAGATGATAACCTTTATTTTACCATTTTGACCCAGGGGTGAATTTTCTGTTTTCATTTTTTTTTTCATGTAATGTCTATGCTTCATAAATTCATTTTGCAAATACATTTTTTCAGCCTTTCGTTTCAATCCATTTCAGTCAACGTCAAGCATTCATGCAGTTGACACCTCTTATTTTCTGAGAGAATAATCTGTTGAAAAAACCGGTTTTTGGTTATATTGACTGTCAGGCTGTGGGATTGACCTATTTGTACTATTTCATTTGGATTGGATAATTAGAAGGCGTTTATTGGAAAGAGGGGATACTTAAAAAAGCCCCCCTTGCGGGTAAGTCTTTGTTTTGCAACTTTATATTGAGATTTGATTACGCTTGGACCTATGATGGCTGAAAGTGAAAAAATTATTTTGAATCCATTACTGAATTGTGTTACGAGAGCACTTACAGATGGAATAAAATTGGACTGTATTGTAAAAGCGTGTGTTGCTTTCTATACACATGAAGATGTTATAAAGGCAAAGTGAATCCTTCATAATGAGTTGAATATTATGAATCGTCTAGTGACCCGATCTAAAGATGAAGACAATATCATTGAAATGTGCAAACTTCTAGTAGCAGCTGCGAAAAATAATGTCACCATGCCAAAATTTGTCATCTTTGACCCCGACTTGGTTCAGGTCATCGGAGATGCGGTGAATGCAACAGTTACTGCCAAAGTAAATGAACTCTCTCAGAAGCTTGATAGTTTTTTAGCTACCCAGTCCGCTCCAGCCTCCAGTATTTTCACAAGCAGTTGCAGTGCACCTGAAACGTCCAAGCCCAAAGATCCTACCTATTCTGTTGTCTTGAAAAATCCCCCCAAGGAACGCAATTGCCCAAATGACTGGAAAGCTTTCATAGAGTTTCTGTGAAAACGCAAATGACATTAGCAAACTTCGCAAATCTGCAAACGAATGGAAGCTTGTGGTCAGGTTGAAAGCTGCAGCAGCGAAAATCGTTGAGAAAGTAAAATCTTCCAAGCCCAATTTCAGAATTACTGTTTGAGAACCCCTGCACATAGATGTGCTTCGAAATATCCCTGAGGATATACACTGTGATGGACTAAAAAATCTAATCCCGAATTGTATGAAGACTGAACAATGCGGAAAATCCCGTTCTTTCAAAGTGTATTTTGACACTATCAGTGAGCTCCAACAGTTTCTAAGTGTTTCGGTGGTTATCGGCTACAAGCGTCTACCTGCTGATCCGTTTACGTTCTTGCCAAGACGATGCTATAATGTCACAAAATCGGTCACCTTGCTTCCCAGTGTATGGCTGAACCTTTATGCTCTAGATGTGCCTCAAATGAAAATCGTTCTACGCAAGATGAACCATGCAGACAGCCGACATTCTGTGTTGAATGCAAAATCGACAGTAACACATGTTACAGTGTAAAATGTCCTTCGAAAAGTAATCCACAAAAGAAATGACGTCTGAAGCTTCTGCAGTTAAATGTTTATCGTGGAACATTAATGGCTTGTTCACAAATAAAATTCCGATCTTAGATGTTGTATTTGAGCAAAATGAAGTTGTTTGTTTACAAGAACATTTCGTCACAAGCTGCAGTAAAAGTATTCTTAGTTTTAATAGTTCAGTATTGGTTTATTCAGTTTCAGCAAAGCAGCTAAGTGGAAAAGGGTGACCCTCCGGTGGTATAGCCACTTTTGTTTGTTTGACTCTAAGATCTAGTGTATTTGAAGTGAATGATAATTTTCTAGCAATTCATGTTGAGGGCTGTGTTTTTATTAATGCATATTTGCCTACAAATTACCAGGATGAGCGTTTGGAGCATGATTTTACTTATTGTAGTGATAAACTCAGCCAGTGTATTAACCGCATTAGATCCTTAAGCCTTCAATGCATATTAGCTGGTGACTTAAGTTGTGATTTGAATGAACCACTCTTATCTAGGTCTTTACATTCTATGTTGTTGCTTAGTATTTTTGGAGACCAGTTTGATCTCAAGGGCAAAGATTTCAATTTTACACACATACACACCTTGATGTCTACATCAGATCTCGATCACGTCATTGCATCCACAAATCTCAGGATTTTGCCTGTCAAGGTTGTGCTTGATTTTCAGCTATCTGATCACTTACCAATACAGTTCTCAGCCGAGATCCCTTGCCACAGCTTAGATACACAAACACAAACAACTTCAAAAACACCTCCTAGATCTTGCTGTGATTGGTGTAAAATTAACCCTGTTTTATTTCAAGAAGAAGTTGCCAGAGTCCTTAGTAAGATCCGTGTCCCTTTCCATTGTCTCTCTAGATTAACTGCTATTTAAAAGGAGGAAACATAACTATCAGTCGATATTTATTGCACAGAATTGGCCATGCCCTTCACTTTGCTGAAAAAGCTGCCATCCCTCTAAGTAGATTTAGTGGATACCCATCCAGATTTAGTGGATACCCATTCTAAGTCTAAATTTTTGCTTCAACTTTGGATTTCTTGTGGACAACCCCCTTTGAAGTAGTCAATTCAATCTACCTGCTGACAAAAGAAAATTCGCAAAGGAGCTAAAAGCTCACAGAAAAAAGATGATTGATATCGAATCTGCAAGGGTCAAAATTAATCCTTCTCTCCTTTGGCGTTTTCTGTCCTCTAAAAACGATGAGTCTTTGTCTGCATCTGCTATCCCTGATTCTGAATGGTATGGATACTATGGGTCAGAATTTTTGCCTCCTGACCCAGCCCTCAACAAAAGATATGAAGCTGAGTTGGACAACTTCTTAGATAGTTGTCCTCAGGGTGATTATGTTGTAACAGAGGGAGCTGTATGCAAGGCCATCTCTTGCCTAAAACCTAAAAAATCTTTCAGGATTGATGAGATCAGTGCACTCCATCTAAAAAGTGGTCGACCGACTCTCATTAGTCATGTAACTCCTGATGCACATTATCCTCATTCAAGGTATTGTCCCAACCACTTTCTCAATTGGAGATCTTACACCAGTTCCTCAAAAAGGAAAAGTTACATGCAATGCTCCTCTTTCTGTCCAATCACAATTGCTACTTCTCTTTGCAAGTTATTTGAACTTTTATTTGTAGATGAGTTTGAAAAACTGTGTTGCAGTCCACCAAGACAATTTGGTTTGCAACATGGTTTTGGTTGTGCTGAAGTGTTCCATGTTGTTGCATATGCACTCCTGGATGCACACAAATCAGGAGAAAGCCTAGCAATTGATGGCTTAGGCCTGCAAAGAGCATTTTATTCATTGATTCATGTGCTTATGTTGTTAAATCAGCTAAAAGAGGAGTGAACTCAAATATCATTTGGGCTTTGCGTGATCTTTACTCTCACCTTCACGTGCAACTCAAGCTCTCTTCCAATAAAGGCCTTCTGCCTGTCCCATGGTCAGCTTTGATACCAGTCCATAAAGGTGCCCGTCAGGGGCAGTTTTATCCCCCAATTTCTTCAACAACTACATTATTGAGCCTCAAGACAGCTGTGCTTCATCATGCATTCTCAGTTTCATTGACATCTCCCTAGTATGATATGCTGATGACATACTGAATCTCAGCTGGATGCTCAACTGCCTTTCAGAAATATTCTCATGTCTGCAGTCCAATTATGAGAAAGTTGGTCTGAGATTTAACTATCAAAAGTCAGAAGTCATGCTTTACAATTGGAAGAATGACCCTCCTACTAATGTCACACTAGGTGATTGCTCAGTAAAACGAGTTGATAAAATACTATATCTGGGGCTGCCAATAGGTACCACATTACAGCATACCTGCTCCCTCCTGATCTCATATCTTGAACAGCAAATTTCCAGCTCCTATGCTTTGACTGTTAAATCTACTCTGAGATTTAACCACCCACTACTGGCATGTATTTACAATGCTACCACTCTGCCACATATATTATATGTGACCCCTTTCTGGAAATTATTGGCAAACTGTGGAAAGTCTAAAATCCGCTCTTTATTTTTCTGTTTTGCCAAGTACCTACTGAAATTGCCACCTTGGACAAAAATAGTTTTCTGATTCGGTGCTACAACCTAGCAGACCCAAATTGAGCTGTTGAGACACTTATTAGCCGGAAAAAAGTAAAACCAGCAATTCTAAAGCACAAGTGGGCAAGTTTGCTTGTTTAATTTTCCCTCTTGTTTCCTTCTTTTTTTTTCCTTTCAGAAGTTGTTGTCCTTGTTGCTATTTTCAAAGAAGTTGTTGTTATTTTTTAGTATGTTTTCTTTTTGTTTCCTCTTTTCACATTTTTGTATACTCTGTCATTGTACATTTACTGTATATGATGGGTTTTCAATATATCATTATTATTATTATTATTATATATTCCTATAGGTTTTAATTTGCTGAAAATTAATAGTAGATGGTTCAGCTAAAATACTGTATAAAGTTCATTTTTTCAATTCATGGAATTTAGAATAGCCTGAGTAATCTATGGTTTTCTAGGGAATTTTGCCCTGGCCCTTTTTGGTTTTCTAAGAGGACAAGTCTTATTTAATACATTTGTAAGGGTTCCAATAAAAATATCATATGCAGCCAATGGGTCATCTTCTTCAAAAACTGGAGAAAAATCTACATTGCCCATTTCTATCTCAAATTTTTAAATTATCTTCTCTAAATCATGCAAATTTTTTTTATTTAAATGATCATTCTTAGGTATCATTCCACAGGAATTCTTTAATTTACTCATGAGGAAAAAGCAGTCTGATCCATCTGTAATTAAAACATCAGCATATGAACATTCAAGTCGATTTCTGTCCACAAATATAATGTCAATTAGTATTGCAGATTTCCCAGTAACTTGTGTAGGGATAGTTATCGGTGAAAAGAAGGAATCATTAAGTTGAGAAAATGTAGACAATTTGGACTTTTGAGGAGACTATTAAAATTTTCCATTAAAGTCTCCATCTCCCTAATAAAAATATCATCATTATATGATGGTGTTTTATATACTAAACCAAATTGAAAGATTGCAACTCTAAAATATCTAAACAACAAACCAATAAGAAACTTATAAAAAAAAACTGAGGATACAAAAACAAAGAATTCCAGATAACAAAATAAAACTGAATATTTGTTCAACATCATCACAATAATGGATTGATTGATCAGTGATTAGGTCATAAAGAGACCTGATTTTCAAGATGGCTGAACTATTTTCTGGTTTAGCTAAAATGCAGCTGCCATGAGTCCACACATTCCTAACACAAAATTTATCATGTGCCACATTTAAAAGTTGTTTCTGCTTTGGTGTTAAGTGCTCAGATATAAATACTTTTGATTGGGCTAGTTTCTTCTTATTTGCAAACATGCACTTTACACAATCAGTGGAATGAAAGGTGACAAAAATAGGCAGGAGAAAATTATCCACTGAAGTTGCTCAAGTATGTAAGTGCTTGCTTGACTTAATATCAGAAGCAATTATGCTGATCCCCAACTTAGTGCCAAATAGCCATAAAACACTATTAGTCAGTGTTTCACCACCTGCCTGAGACAGCCCATGGATTAGAAGAGCATTCAACCTTCTTTCCTGTTCTAGATTGTTGTTGTAGTATTCTAGAATATCAATATGGTTTTCTAGCCATATAATTTGAGCATGAAACCCTTTAAGCGTTTTTTTCAACACTAGCAAACTTGGAAATCTGAACTGTAGTCCAGATTAATCACATCATAGATCTCAGTGGCTATAGTGCTAATTACTTGTTCATTGATTATATTTTTGTCTCCTTTTCATTTCTCAGTCACCTGCTAGTAAATATCTTGACAAAGATTTTCTTTCAATTTGGCAATTTCATTCTGTGCATTAACAAGGGTAGACAAGAGTGAAGATACAGTGTCTGCCAAGGCAATTCCCATTATTTCTTTATACATATAGAGATTTTTAAACTTTGTGTGGCCATATGTTTTTAGCTTAATTGATGATGATTTATGTTTTTTTTTTCTTCTTTATTTTAATTTGGCACCTGCTACTGCCAAAAATTGCACAAGTTCATATGGAAGTATTTCAACAATTTTGGATTTGTAGTTTTTTCTAAGTTTTAACATACTTATTGTGTGTAAATTCTCTTTTTCCTTTTCCTTGGCACTTCTCAATGAAACTAAGGAAAGAAAAAACAACTCAAATAAAATTTCAAATTTGGAAAAACAAATTTTCTGCAGGGGGTATTAACCAGGGGGGGGATTTTCCAGGAGGGTAAATGCCACAAACCATTTCTTTCTCAGCAGCCTAAATCCTAAACTTATACCCAACAAACAAATTACCATGAATAAGAGCTTTTGTTTTAGAATATCTCTTTCTAGACAGCTGCTAGGCCTATCCTTTACCCAAAGGATTCATCAATGGAAAGAACAATGAACTCAAAGAGCCTAATATTTACAGGTAAGATTCTAGACAAGCTACTTTTGAAAATTAAGGTAAAATGTTGTTTTGTAAAAATTCTAATAGATATAGACCTGTCAAGTAGCCTATGTAAACATTAAAGACTAAGAAATTGGAGGATGGTTAACATAGTAGCCTAGCTTGGCAGTATCTTCCTAGAGTAGGCTATGTTTTTGGTAAATATTTTGCTGTTTGTATTATTGACTTACAATAAAGTAGACATACTACTTGATGCTTTTTTATGCTCTTCCTAAATAAATAATCACTTTTGCTGCAAGTGAATTTTAGCTACACCCCTATATATACCAATTCAGGGTATATATTTGCACATTAGGGGGGTGGAGGTAAAGTTTAAATTTACCTCTCATGTACATCAAAAAGCATGTATAGCCTATATGCTTTGGTAAAATTGGTAAAATTTGGTAAAAAGGGGTTAGATTCAGAAAATGAAACTTTCAGGGATGGGTCTACAGGCTAAAGTATGTCCTTGGGAGGTATTTTGAAGTACCTACCTCCACTCCTTATCTCTCTAGGGCATCCTGACCTTTAATAATCCATGTGTTATAAAAGTGAAATCTTAAAAAATTGATCTTTGTCTTAAATGAAGTACAACAAAAATTTTTTGGGTCAATATTTACCAAATCATATTATTGAGTAACAACTAAAGTGAATAGCCTATACCATTTGATGCCTTTTTGGTAAAATTCTACTTTAGCTACTTTTGACTATCTTGGACAGGGGTTAGGTTAAGAAAATGAGACTTTTAGGGATGGGTCTACAGGCTAAAGCATGTCCTAGGAAGATATTCTGAAGTACCCACCTCCACTCCTTCTCTCTCTAGAGGGTCCTGACCTTTGATGACCTTTAAAAATATGTGAGTTATAGAAGTGAAACCTTGCAAAATAGATCTTCTGCTTAAATGAAGTACAACAAAATTGTTTTCAGCTCCACAATTTTGCTCAATCCCAATTTATAAGGTTTTAAAGATATGCAAATACATTTCCTAAATTTTGGAAATAAACTATTTATATGTCTTAAAATTCTGCTCAAATAACTGAAATTGCATTTTCACAGCTAAAGCCAGAGAAAAAGAAACTGATAACTGAAAATTAAGGTAAAATGTTGTTTTGTCAAAATTTCAATGGGTATAGACCTGTCATGTAGGCAAATTTCATGACCCTCTAGAGGGAGAAGGAGTGGAGGTAGGTATTTCAAAATACCTCCCTGGGACATAGGCCTACTTTAGCCTGTGGACCCATCCCTGAAAGTCTCATTTTCCTAACCTAACCCCTTCCCAAGATAGCCAAAAGTAGCTAAAGTAGAATTTTACCACCTTTTTTTATGCTGATTACAAATATAATAATATATTTGTGCCCCCCCCCCCTAACCTAGGTTAGGTTAGGGGGGGGGGCTGAAATTCATTTCCAATAGAAATGATTATAATATTTGTAAGCAGCATAAAAAAGGCATTGAATGGTGTATTCACTTTATTCTTAACTCAATAATATTATTTGGTAAATATTCACATTTTTTTCAGCTTCACAACTTTGCCCAATCCCAATTTATAAGGTATTAAAGATACACAAATAAATTTTATAAATTTTGAAAAAAAACAAAAAACATTGATATGGCTTAAAATGCTAAGATAGCCAAAAGTAGCTAAAGTAGAATTTTATTCTTTCTTTTTGTTCTAGCATATCACCTTCTGGCAAACTGTTGTTCTGCAGTTTTACCCATGATTAAAAGATTTCACAGTGCCTGAAGAGACTATATGACTTTATTGTTTCATTTAAACTGAAATTCTCCAAATAAGCTGGGCCTACCTTCCATTTTTCTTCTTATTATTTGAAAGAGCTTCTATCTCTCAAGATTTTTGTGTTTTCAAAGAATTAAAAAAAAAAAAAAAAAAAACTAAGCTGATTTCTTCTTCTTCTTCTTCTATTTAACAGCAGGCGGGCTTTTCAGTAATACTATTTAGCCCTTTTCCTTTTGATTCACTCTGTGGGCTACAGAGCTACTGGCTTGATTGCCTCATATTTATTAGATAATTTCATATATCTTTCAGTACATCTTTCGACTCTAGGAGTTCAAATATAAGATGATAGATGTCGATTTCTATGCTCTGTGTGCAGGTATAGTTGGCTAGGCTCTTGGCTGATAGTGAGATTTTGTGGTGTTTGAAGCATTTTAGCAGTTTACAAAGCAAGGTATGTTGTGCAGACGTCAGCACATTACATTCAAATAGGCAATGGTGAATTGTTTCATTATTCACATTACAATGCCTGCAAAGAGGGGGCAGGGGATTTGAACCACTTGAACCACTTATACGAGAATACAGGAAAATTTGGTACATTTGGTCCATACTGAAGTCTATGGTAAATTTTAGAAAAATACTTATTGGGTATGGGGGAAAGGAGGGGATTTATGTGATCAAAATTAGTATATGAGTGTCTCCATCGATAAATATCTCTACACGGGATTGGTCTCCCAATTGGCTGGTCAATACTTATAGCATTTTTTGCTATTTCATCAACCTGATGATTATCACTTATACCAGAGTGGCTAGGAATGTACTGAAAATAAGTTCTTATGCCACTTGAAGCAAGATTATCTATAATACTGAGACAATGATAAGTGTCAATGTCCAACTTATACTGAGGAGCTGATGCCAGCAACTCAAGGCTTGATAAAGAGTCGAAATATACTATAATATTATTTGAATTTGCAATCAAGGGTTGATTTTCCATAAGGTGTTCTAATGCCATGATTATGGCATTTAACTCAGCAGACATTATAGATAAATTATTATATAATCTCTCACCCATTGCAACTTTCAGGTGAGGCAGGAAAGCACCACTTGCTACCTTCTCATTCATTTTTGACCCATCAACAAACATTTGGAAGTGGGTTTTATAGGTAATTGTATTAAGTTCAGCAAATTTTTTCCTGATAAAAGCAATGGGGGTTAAATCTTTATTCCACTTTGAGAAATCAGTATTTATTATGGGAATCGACCAATTCCATGGAGGGGAATGGGGAAAAGTAGGTGCAATAGACTTCGCCGGTACGGGAAACTTCTTCTGAATATTGGCATACTCATCTGCAATGCCTCTATACATGGCTGGATTTCTTAACCAATTATGTAGGGTGTGTGAGCTATTTGATTCAATTTTTGTAAGATGTTTTGTCAAGAGAAATCTACGTCTCTCCCTTATTGTTGTTAATCCACTCTCCATAAGCAGAAACTTGGTGCTTGAGGGTTTCCTAAAACCAAATATGAGACGTGTTATATCATTTTGTGTTGTTTCAATTTTTTGCATCTGGGTCTTTGCACTGCACCATAGACGATGAGCCCATAGTCAATATGGGGTCTTATATGTGATTTATAAAACTGGAGTAAGGTTTTCTCCTTACAGCCCCAGGATGTGGCAAGAAGTCTTTTTAGTATATTTGTTTTTCTATAGCATTTTTTTATTGTGTTTGAAATGTGGAGGTGGAAATTAAGTTTTTGGTCAAGCATGAGACCTAGGTAATTAATATGATTATTAATAACCCTACTATCATGTTTAACCCGTCTATTTTTAATCATTTTGTCAATGAACTTAATTGGATAACTATTAAAAAACAAAATATCCCTCAAGTATAACAATCCCAAATCCAGAAATTCCTGGGAACAAATTCTAAAGACTCTATCCACTAGTGAAATTACAACCCCCCTTTTCACCGACATAGGGTGGCAAGAATGATAAATGAAATATCCAGAAAAGGTAATTTATTATTATCCTCAAACTCAACTGTAAATTTAATATTATTATCAAAACTATTTAAATGCTTACAAAATAGGTCTAATGAGTCCAATCCATGTTTCCAAACGCACACCAAATCATCCATGAACCTACCCCAGGAGCAAGGGGAGATTCTAAAACTGAGTATAGCGGAGGTTTCAATGGCATCTATGAATAGATTTGCCAATAAAGGAGAAAGAGAAGCCCCCATAGGTAACCCCAAAGTTTGTCTCTAAAACTCCTCTCTAAAACCAAAATAAAAAGAAAATTCATTTACTAGGATAATTAGTTTTAAAATGACTTCAATATCCAAACTGGCGAAAGTCATGTCTTGTATTAAATCAAAATGTTTTTCTAATTTACTTTTTAAAATGTCCTCGCACCTTTTTAAATCACAATTTGAATACGTGGAAACAACATCGAAACTGCAGAGAATTGAACTTTCCTCCAACATGAAATTTCACAATCTATTAATAAGATCAGTCGAATTTTTTAAGTTTGATTTTTGTGTCCCCAAAAATGGACGTAATGCTACCAACAAGCATTTTCCTAATTTTGAAACAGGTGACGGAAAATTTGACACAATGGGGCGGAGGGGGGCTCCAGTCTTATGAATCTTAGGTAGACCATAGAATTTGGGTGCCGAACAACCCCTTGGATAATATTTGTTATAAAACTGTGGGGTAATTTGAAAATTATTTGTCAATGACTCCAATTCCTTGCTTGTTGATTTTAAATATATATATGTAGGAATAAAGTTCAGTTTTTTGTATACAATAGCGTCGGAAATAATGAATTTCATTTCATTAGTATAGTTTTCAAAGTTCATAATTACAATCATTTTTCCCTTTATCGGCTCTGGTGATAGTAAGGAATTTATCCTTTTTCAAATCTGAAAGTATTTTAATGTCATTTTTTTTGTGAAATGTCTTTACCAATTAAGCTCATATTAAAGGTGTTTTGTTTTCTTACGATCTTGGCTCTAAGCTCTTGAGGAGTATCAACTTTATCTATAGAAACCATAATTCCTGACTCCACCTTTGAAATTATTTTTCAATAGGAGATTGTTGATGGAAAACAGAGCTTAGAACTCTTCGACAAAACGGTTTCCTGTTTACTATTAAGAGGTTTAGAAGACAAATTATTAATTGCTGGACCCAGACACTGATGAGGATAAAAAAACATCAAAATCTTGGAAATTCTCAAATTGAAGTTTATTAAACTGGCCAATCAGACAAACCTTAGACAAATGAAAATTATGGTGAAAAATCTAATGGCCATTTCCTTAATTTACATAAAAATTTCTGATGGAAGCTTATTTCTTTAAAGGGTTTCAACAGAATTTAAGTCCTTAGACAGTTGAAAACGTCTCCGTTTTTGTTCATAAATTACGTGATTTAAAGCTATTAGGGTTAATTTGTTTTTTAATTTTGTTTCATTATCAGTTCCAAAATGGGTACATATTTTAAAAGATTTCGGAATCACTGATTCCTTCTTGCAATTTTTTAAGAAATTTTTTTGATTTAACAAATTTGAATGTTTTTTAACCTAAAACAAATTATAATTTACAGAACTGGCTAATTGTCGTCCGTAAAATTGACGAATGACAGATCTACAGCTAAAATTGCAAGCCATGGCAAAAACCAACAAAGAGAAAAATCTAAAAAAACAAAACACAGGAGACGATGGCCAGTGGAGAGAAAAGAAAAGGCAAATGCAAAATAACGTGAATATTTCGCCTGTATCCAAACAAGGCGTCTTCAGCACGAAAGAAACACAAGAAAAACAGGATAAAAAAAAACAGATAAAACTAAAAACCAATAAAACCACCACCGCCCAAAAAAAAATAAAAAAATGTACAATTGGCGCAAACTGATCCACGTAGGGAAAATATGCTATTATAGAATTACTTCAGTGAGGACACCAGAGTAACTGAGGAAAAATAAAAAAAACTGTAAATTACTTTAATTATTCTGTTGCGAAATAATCCTTTTGTTAGCTATTACTGAAGCAAATCGTTTTGGTCTAGCAGGTAAAATAGTCCCCTGGTGATTATTTAAAATCTTAACTCCCTTATTGACTGTTGATTCACTGTGATTATCCTTAAAACCAACGCATTTAACCAACGATTTACAACGATTTACAGAAAACCAACGCACAATGATAGGTATTTAAATTTTCATTCTTGCCACCCTGTGTCGGTGAAAAGGGGGGTTGTAATTTTAGTAGTAGAGAGAGCTTTTAGAATTTGCTCCCAGAAATTTCTGGATTCGGAATGGTTATACTTGAGAGATTTTTTGTTTTGTAATAGTTATCCAAATAAGTTCAATGACCAAATAATTGAAAATAGACGGGTTAAACATGATAGTAGGGTTATTGGGGTTTCTCAGTCTTACTCCTCAAGAACTTGGAGCCGAGATCGTAAGAAAACTGAATAACTTTATTATAAATTGAGTTGGTAAAGACAGCTCACAAAAAAAATGAAGTTAAAGTCCTCTATAATAGGAAAAAGGTTTAAGTACTCAGCATAATCAGAAAAAATAAGGGACGGAAAAATGTAATTATTAGCACAGGAGACTCTAATAAGGAAGGGAAGGTCATTATTTTTTAAACTATTACATACAAAAACTTGACTTTGATCCTACAGATAAATATGTAAAATCAACAAGAAAGGAATTGGAGTCATTGAAAAACAATTTTCACATTACCCCACAGTTTTATAACAAATATTATCCCAGGGGTTGTTCGGCATCCAAGATCTAAGGTCTACCTAAGATTCATAAGACTGGAGCCCCCCTCCGCCCCATTGTGTCATCTTTTCCGTCGCCTGTTTCGAAATTAGGAAAATGGTTGTCGGTAGCATTGCGTCCACTTTTGGGAACACAAAAATCATATTTAAAAAATTCGACTGATTTTACCAATAAATTGCGAAATTTCACGTTGGAGGATAGTTCAATTCTTTGCAGTTTCGATGTTGTGTCCATGCATTCAAATTGTGATTTAAAGAGGTGCGAGGACATTTTAAAAAGTAAATTAGAAAAACACTTTGATTTAATACAAGATGTGACTTTAGCCAGTTTGGATATTGAAGCCATTATGAGACTAAGTATTCTAGTAAATGAATTTTCTTTTTATTTTGGTTTTAGAGGGGAGTTTTATAGACAAATTTTTGGGTTACCTATGGGGGCTTCTCTTTCTCCTTTATTGGCTAATCTATTCATAGATGCCATTGAAACCTCCGCTATACACAGTTTTAGAATCTCCCCTTGCTTCTGGGGTAGGTTCATGGATGATGTGGTGTGCGTTTGGAAACATCGATTGGACTCCTTAGACCTATTTTGTAAGCCTTTTGTATTTTGTATTTTTCTATTTTGTAAGTTTTGATAATAATATTAAATTTACAGTTGAGTTTGAGGATAATAATAAATTACCTTTTCTGGATATTTTATTAATTAAAAGGGATCTCCATTTACTTTTCTCGATTTACAGAAAACCAACGCACAGTGATAGGTATTTAAATTTTCATTCTTGCCACCCTATGTCGGTGAAAAGGGGGGTTGTAATTTCACTAGTGGATAGAGCCTTTAGCATTTGTTCCCATGAATTTCTGGATTTGGAATTGTTATACTTGAGGGATATTTTGTTTTGTAATAGCTATCCAATTAAGTTCATTGACAAAATAATTGAAAATAGACGGGTTAAACATGATAGTAGGGTTATTGGGGTTTCTCAGTCTTTAGATTTAGATGTATCAAAAAGTTTCATTTCATTACCATATGTGCCTGGTTTGGGTGAGAATTTTTCACGGGTTTTACGTAAATTTGGTATTGATACATGTTTCCAATTGTTGAGGCCAATGGGTAGTTTCTTTAGTTCTGGTAAAGATTTGACCCGGGGAAATTTAATAAGTGGGGTCTATAAAATTCCGTGTTCTTGTGGGAAGTTCTTTATTGGTGGAACTCGCCAACAATTTCTTGAAAGGTTTATTGAACACCGAAATTCAATAGAAAAAACCTTAAAATTAAGCAAGCCTCCAGAAACTTTTGTTTCAGCTTTAGCAGAACATATTTGGTTTCAACCAGATCATTTTGTAAAATTTGATGAAGCCTTAGCTATTTCAAATGATAAAGGTTACACTCAATAGGCGAGGGAAGCCATAGAAATTAAAAAACATATGTTTGCTAACCTTTCAATAAATAGGGACACAGGTAATTTAAATAATGACCCAATTTATGATAACCTTCAAAAGAGTGAATCAACAGTCAATAAGGGAGTTAAAATTTTAAATAATCACCAGGGGACTTTTTTACCTGCTAGACCAAAACAATTTGCTTCAGTAATAGCTAACAAAAGGATTTTTTCGCAACAGAATAATTAAAGTAATTTACAGTTTTTTTTATTTTTCCTCAGTTACTCTGGTGTCCTCACTGAAGTAACTCTATAATAAAATCTTTTCCCTACGTAGATCAGTTTGCGCCAATTGTACATTTTTTTTTTGGTGGTGGTTTTAGTGGTTTTTAGTTTTATCTTGTTTTTTTCATCCTGTTTTTCTTGTGTTTTTTCGTGCTGAAGACGCCTTGTTTGGATACAGGTGAAATATTCGCGTTGTTATGCATTTGTCTTTTCTTTTCTCCCTACTGGCAAAAGTCTCGTTTTTTTTTTTTTATATTTTTCTGTTTTTTGGTTTTTTTAATGACTTGCTAGTTCGGCTTAAGGTCCTTCATTCGCCAAGTTTACGGGCAAAGAATAGCCACATCTGTTAATTATTATTTGTCTTTAGTTAAAAAACATGCAAATCTGTTAAATCAAATAAATTTCTTAAAAAATTGCAAGAAGGAATCAGTGATTCCGAAATCTTTTAAAATATGTACCCATTTTGGAACTGATAATGAAACAAAATTAAAAAACAAATTAAGCCTAATGGCTTTAAATCACGTAATTTATGAACAAAAACAGAGAAGTCTTCAATTGTCTAAGGACTTAAATTCTGTTGAAACCCTTTTAAGAGATAACCTTCCATCTGACATTTTTATGCGAATTAAGGAAAATGGCCATTAGATCTTTTCGCCATGATTTTCATTTGTCCAAGGTTCGTTTGGTTGACAAGTTTAATAAACTTTTATTTGAGAAGTTCCAAGATTCAGATTTTTTTTTATCCTCGTCATTATCTGGGTCCAGCAATTAAGAATTTGTCTTCTAAACCTCTTAATATTCAACAAGAGGCAGTTTTGTCGAAGGGTTCTAAGTTCTGTTTTCCAACACCAATCTCCTATTCAAAAATAATTTCAAAGGTGGAGTCAGGAATTATGGCTTCTATAGATAAAGTTGATACTCCTCAAGAACTTAGAGCCAAGATCGTAAGAAAACTAAACACCTTTAATATGAGCTTAATTGGTAAAGACATTTCACAAAAAATGACATTAAAATACTTTCAGATTTGAAGCCAAAGCAATTTTGCACCTATCACAGAGTATGTATTTTAACCTTATAATTGGATAATTATAATAGATTTACTATGTGTTCCTCCCATACAAAACCCCATCCCATAAGTTATAAACACACCTTAATAATTTATGCCCCAGGGCATAACTTACAATGCCTACCCCTGGGCCCTGGTGGGCTGTGTCGACACCGGAGTTTTTTGTTATCAGAACTTTGAACTATTTTAACAAAATGTCTATCTCAAAATTTTTATCTGATGCATTTAGGGTGTGGACGAGGGAAAGGGGCTAGTTGCCTTTTAATCTCTTTTGATTCTTAAAAAGTGAACAAGAACTATCAATTTCCAATCAAATGAGCCCTCTCTAAAGTTTATACGAGCATCCCTTCCATAAGAAATAATATGAAGGATTCGGAAAGTTCTTAAGCTAAAACCCTTACCCTGAGGCTTTGGGCGAGTTTCAATCCTAAAAGACATAATTTCCAGAAATTAAAATTATGTTTAATAAAATTGATGTCTTCAAGTTTTAATTGCATGTGTTGGGGGAAAAGGTGGGCATCAGAGGGGGGTTAGTTCCCCTCAAATCACTTTCTACTATTAAAAAGGGCACTAGCCCTCGGAATTTCCAATCGAATGAGCCTTTTTTGAAGTTTCTACGACACCGCCTTCTATAAAAAGCTGATATGCCCCCAGGGCATAACTTAAAGCCCTTGCCCTGAGGTTTGTGGGGGAGTGTCCTCCTCAAAAACATATTTTCTATCTGGAAATCAACTTTGCTGAACAAAATGAATATCTCTCAAGTTCTATTGGATGTGTTTGGGGGGATGATGGGCGTGGGGGGGGGGGCTAGGTGCCCTCCATTCACATTCAACTGTTAAAAAGGGCACTAGCCCTTTGAATTTTCAATTGAATTTGCCTGTTTTGAAGTTTCTACGACAACGCCTTCTATAAAAACCTTATATACCCCCAGGGTATAACTTAAAACTCTTGCCCTGAGGGTTGTGGGGGAGTGTCCTCCTCAAAAACATATTTTCTATCTGGAAATCAACTACACCGAATAAAATGGCTATCTCAAAAGTTTGATTGGATGTGTTTGGGGAAATGAAGGGCGTGGGGGGGGGGATTAGTTGCCAACCAATCACTTTCGACTATTAAAAAGGGCACTAGCCCTTTAATTTCCAATCGAATGAGCCTGTTTTGAAGTTTCTACGACAACGCCTTCTAAAAAACCTTATATGCCCCCAGGGCATAACTTAAACCCTTGCCCTGAGGGTTGTGGGGAAGTGTCCTCCTCAAAAATATAATTTCAACCTGGAAATCAACTACGCTGAACAAAAATGGCTATCTGAAAATTTTGATTGGATGTGTTTGGGGGAATGATGGGCGTAGGGGGGGGGCGGCTAGTTTCCCTCCAATCACTTTTGAATATTAAAAAGGGCACTATTCCTTTGAATTTTCAATCGAATGAACATTTTTTGAAGTTTATATGGCAAAACCTTCTATAAAAACCTTATATGCCACCAAGCTATAACTTAAAAACCTTGCCCTGAGGGTTGTGGGGGATTGTCCTCCTCAAAAATATATTTTCTATTTGAAAATCAACTACGCTGAACTCAATAGCTATCTCAAAATTTTGATTGGATGTGTTTGGGGGAATGATGGGCGTGGGGGGGGGGGAGGCTAGTTGCCCTCCAATCACTTTCGAATATTAAAAAGGGCACTATCCCTTCAAATTTCCAATCGAATAAGCCTTTTTTGAAGTTTTTACGACAACGCCTTCTATAAAAACGTTATATGCCCCCAGGGCATATCTTAAAACCCTCGCCCTGAAGGTTCTGGGGGAGTGTCCTCCTCAAAAACATATTCTCTATCTGGAAATTAACTACGCTGAACAAAATGGCTATCTAAAAATTTTGATTAGATGTGTTTGGGGAAATGATAGGCTTGGGGGGGGGGCTAGTTGCCCTCCAATCACTTTCGACTATTAAAAAGGGCACTAGCCCTTTAATTTCCAATCGAATGAGCCTGTTTTGAAGTTTCTACGACAACGCCTTCTAAAAAACATTATATGCCGCCAGGGCATAACTTAAAACCCTTGCCCTGAGGGTTGTGGGGGATTGTCCTCCTCAAAAACATGTTTACTATCTAAAAATCAACTCCGCTAAACAAAATGGCTATCTCAAAATTTTGATTGGAGGTGTTTGGGGGAAGGATGGGCGTGGGGGGGCTAGTTGCCTTCCAATCCCTTTCGACTATTAAAAAGGGCACTATCCCTTTGAATTTCCAATCGAATGAGCCTTTTTTGAAGTTTTTACGACAACGCCTTCTATAAAAACCTTATATGCCCCCAGGGCATATCTTAAAACCCTCGCCCTGAAGGTTATGGGTGAGTGTCCTCCTCAAAAACATATTTTCTATCTGGAAAATAACTACGCTGAACAAAATGGCTATCTCAAAATTTTGATTGGGTGTGTGTGGGGAAATGATGGGCTTGGGGGGGGGGCTATATGCCCTCCAATCATTTTTGGCTATTAAAAAGGATCCTAGCCCTTTAATTTCCAATCGAATAAGCCTGTTTCGGAGTTTCTACGACAACCCCTTCTATAAAAACCTTATATGCCCCCAGGGCATAACTTAAAACCCTTGTCCTGAGGGTTGTGGGGGAGTGTCCTCCTCAAAAATATATTTTATAGCTGGAAATCAACTACGCTGGACAAAATTACTATCTGAAAATTTTGATTGGATGTGTTTGGGGAAATGATGGGAGTGGGGGGGGGGAGGGGAAGGGGGGTAGTTACACTCCAATCACTTTCGACTATTAAAAAGGGCACTAGCCCTTTAATTTCCAATGTAATGAGCATGTTTTGAAGTTTCTACGACAACGCCTTGTATAAAAACCTTATATGCCCCCAGGACATAAATTAAAACCCTTGCCCTAAGGGTTGTGGTGGAGTGTCATCCTCAAAAAGATTTTTTATATAGGGAAATCAACTATGCTGAACAAAAAGACTATCTCAAAATTTAGATTGGATGTGTTTGGGGGAATAATGGGGTGGGGGGGGGGGGTTCTAGTTACCCTCCAATCATTTTTGACTCTTAAAAAGGGCACTAGCCTTTTAATTTCCAATCGATAGAGCCTGTTTCGAAGTTTCTACGTCAAAGCTTTCTTTAAAAACCTTAAATGCCCCCAGGGCATAACTTAAAACCCTTGCCCTGAGGGCTGTGGGGGGAGTGTCATCCTCAAAAATATATATTCTATCTGGAAATCAACTACGCTGAAAAAAAATGGATATCTCAAAATTTTGATTGGATGTGTTGGGGAAAATGTTGGGCGTGAAGGGGGGGGGAGGGGGCTAGTTACACTCCAATCACTTTTAACTATTAAAAAGGGCACTAGCTCTTTAATTTCCAATCGTATGAGCCTGTTTTGAAGTTTCTACGACAACGCTTTCTATAAAAACCTTATATGCCCCCAGGGCATAACTTAAAACCCTTGCCCTGAGGGTTGTGGGGGAGTATCCTCCTCAAAAATATATTTTCTCTTTGGAAATCAACTACGCTGAACAAAATGGCGATCTCAAAATTTTGAGTGGATGTGTTAGGCGGAATGATGGGCCTGGGGGGGGCTTGTTGCCCTCCAATCATTTTTGACTATTAAAAGGGCACTAGAACTCTTGATTTCCAATCGAATGAGCCCCTTTTGAAGCTTCTACGACGACCCCTTCCATATGAAGTGCCTCTGGGGGAAAAAAACAATAAATAATAAAACATTGGAGCCGTATGGCCTCTACTATAGACAACGCTACAGCGTTGCCTCTGATGTAGATATAAGTTCAACAACAATTGCTGGATGTAGACATAAGTTCAACAACAATTTTGGATGTAGACATAAGTTCAACAACAATCTTGGATGTAGACATAAGTTCAACAACAATTGCTGGATGTAGACATAAGTTCAACAACAATTGCTGGATTATCGATTCTAACGGGTCAGGATCACGTGTCTCTTTCTAGGTCAATGGACTTACGTAATGTTTCTATTACATCACAATTCGGCCATGAGATTTTGTTTATAATGGACATGCGTTGAGCTTGAAGTAGAACGAATCATGGTTAGTGTGGAATCAGCAGTGAGAGTGATAGGATTGAAAAATAAATAAATTTGAGAAAGAGAGAATTAGGTCGAATCTTATGATTATGGAAAAACATTTAATTCTGTATGACGATTTTCTCGAGTTATCCCTTCAACGGAAGATATTCTCACAGGGGACGCTTGACTATATAATGAAAACTGATTCTACCCTGTCGGACTATTGTATGAAGCTTTTACGCTGTGACTCAAATGCTTATACTCAATATATTGATAAATTAATCGAACCAAAGCAGAATTATATTGTGGATTTACTTTTGAAAACATTGCCATGGATTCAATGTAGATGGCTCCCCCTTCGAAAGAGGTAACGTCACAGAGTTTCTCCTCTCCCATTCCCACTGAATTTATCGAACGAGGCTCAGTTTCGTTTTAGCTGTGAGAGAGTTGACATCGGAAACCAAAAAAAATTTTCTATACATGTCCACTATGCATGTACACTCTTGGCAGTTGGTCATCATGTGAAAATTGTAAAATTATTGATGACTATAATGAAAAGTGTAAATTATGCAATCCTTGTAAATTACATAGAGGATATGCAGAACAAATTAAAGGATAGAATTCATGTCTTGAAGAGATTTGTAACTCTCACCCTAGTGGACATCTATGCTCCAAATACCACTATGACAAATGTTATCAGTGGGAGAATACTTACCCAGGTATGATTGGAAAGAACCCCAAACGTGATTTTAGTTTATTTCTACGAGATTGGTATCGTCGTGGATTTAAATTTGGTCGTGGACAATTTGGTTTCTACGTCATTGTTGTGACAACACTGCCTATTTAAACTATAAACCTAGTGATTTTTATTTGGCAGTTACCGAATGTGATTCACCATTTGAAAACACTGTATGTGATATTGCTTCAGATAGATGAATTGAAACACATGAATTCCACAATATAAATGTAAATAGTATCATTGACTATACAAAGAGATATGACAAGAGTGAAGTTACATTATACTGTATAAAATGTGACCCTGACTTTGCAGCCAATCAAGATCAATATACAGTGAATTCAAATGATTTACCAGCATTGGTGGTTCACGACAGTTGCCTATACACCGAAAAAGAAGAAATCTAAAGTGTTGAATAAAGACATTGTTGCATACATACATTTTTTTATTAATAAACAAATTCACATACATTTTTTAAGCACTTTACTCGTAAGGCACTAAAATCAATATTATACAGGTCTGAGAGGATATTTTCCACCATAAAGTCGTTCAGACGTGGATTGTCTACATAAAAGTTGAGAAACTTCTTGTAAGTATACAAGAAACAGCGACATCTGAAAATGAAATAAAGTAGCGCATAGAAACCACAACTTTTAGTCGTTAGATCTCGCACTCTCTTCCGATTTTGAACAATAATTTTCCCACTGCTCTCAATATATTTGCTGATGTGTGGAGTGTAGAATGTATAGGGTAGGCCGAGAGGATCAAAAAATTCAATCGTCTTCATTGTTTGAAAGATGCTCAACCAATGGCCGGTATTCACAGTCGACGGACTGCTATTAACAATGATTAGGGTATTGTTGGTACTTTGAATTTTTCCAAGGAAATCCGATGATATACAATAGGGTCTGTGTCTGGACATGTAGGGATCCTTATTAAATACATTTAATATTTGACTAGTCTTCGGAGTGCAAGGTCTAGTCGAACACTGCCTTCGGTAGTGATTTCCCAGTAGGTTCCAATATTGTTTAATGAGATTAGTGCGATACTCTCAGGTAACGAGTCGGTAAATGTATACTCCATCTAAACCCAAACTCCCCGTTCGTACTATACTCATATCCTGGGTGTCAGACAAATTCAATGCAATTTTACCATGTGTTTTAGAAAACATTTCTTCGGTTATACTATTTTCAAATAGTTGTGAATCATGATCTAGGGTTGGCATGGTCAACTCATGCAATTTCCAATAGGATTTATCAAAAGATAGATTGTAGAGTGGGATTCCTTTTACTTTGCAGACAAGAGATGAAAGCCCAAACATCTCAAATTTATGTGGGCATCCAGTCCACGATCCTACTGCACTAGTGCTTTTTACAAATGCCAATGCTAATTTTGACAGAATTTTGTCATTGATAAAGGATGAGTCGGTGAAGGTATGTGAGCGTGTGGCAATACGACGTTGATTTATGATTGTATGAGGAACAAGGTGTTTAATATTATTTCCACTGGCTCTCAGTTTTTCCACTGCCAAAGAAATAGAACTCGTAACCTGCTGTTTGCGTACATGTAAGGTACGCAAAGTTCTTTTCACATGTAAGGTACGCAAAGATTGGCAGCAAGTTCTTTTCGTAAAATGAAATTGGATGGAGCAAGCGTCAATTTTATATCCACTTTAATATTGGGTGGTAGCCATTGGGGTATATTAAATATTTCATTATATATTTTTCCCGCTAGATGTAATTCACTAGTTGTAGCAGTTTTAAGTGCATCTGTACTATCAGTATCAGTAATATATTCATAACCATTGGAGGTGCCTCTCAATTCCTTGTATGACTTGGGTGTCATCAGTAATAATTGCATATAGCTTGTATAATTTGAGAGATTGTTGCTTGTGCTAACCAGTGTGCCATTTATGTAGACACTGATTTGACGAAATGCATTATGTAATATACAATTTTCATAGGATATTCCATCGTCACGAATTGGCAATGTATTATCGGATTTTCGGGCTTTCATTCGTATATCTATAAATGTCGAAGACATGTCCATAAAGCAGTCTTCATTGGAATAAATTTGATAGTGGATATTATCGGAGAGGGGTTGTGGATAAAATGGTTCATAGTATCCATGTTTTACGCTCACATCAACATTTTATGCATTGAATAGATTTAAAGATGAAGTGATTGAAGGATGAGAATCCTTATGCGGTAGATATGACATCTTAGGAAAAGAAATACAGTTTCGATCTAACAATTCTCTTCCTGAGGCTTCTTCTTCGATGGTTTACTGTGCTTGTCGTCTTTTTCCTTCTTTTCTTTTACAGGGGTGATGTCTTTCGTTTCTGACCTGAGTAGAAACTGATGAGTGGTGCACTGTTTCTCAACCTTTTTGAACCTTTTCCATTTTGATGAGATTTCAATTGTTCGCCAAGAGTTTGCACACTGAACCAGAGCTTTTCCGAAGCAGTTTTTTTAAATCCTTGCCAGAGCCTCAATCGTGTAGTTTAGAGGATAAAAAACCTGTTGCAGTATATGCAGTACAATATATTTTCTAGCCAGAGGTAGTGCAGAGTAAAACAGCTTAGCAAACCAAATGCCAAGACCATAGCCAGACATTGATAAACGGCCTTTGTAATAGTCCATTCCATTGCGCAGTTGTCTTCGGCTAAGAGTATTAACATAGCATTCAATATCAGGACAAATGAATACCACTTTTCTATTAGACATCTTGTTGTTGAATGGGTCGAAAATGGCATATAATCACAGCCAAACCTTTTGTTATTGCTAGGGGGTCACCTAATTCAGTTCTTAGTGTTAACTCACAGAGTTTCAAACAGGAAGTGTTTACGGGGATATACTGAAGATGCTTTATATTGTAATGGTGAATATGGTCATTAGAGGTTTTTTGTTCAAGAACTCGTAGGAGGGGAACATTGCTATTGCCAACTCTGGATGTTTCCAAAAATGAAGCGTAGACAAATATACAAGTATCCGTGGAGAAGGCAGGCGGGTAGTCAGCAAAAATAAAATTAGTGTTTCCAGCACTTTTACCATTGATTATATTGAGTTTAAAGCCAAGAACATCATTTAGATTATCATTGAGAATAACCTTTTCATCGGCAATGGGTGAACTAATGTAGATCTTACCCTCTTCCTTTGAATAGTTGAAGTGAAAGGCTCCTTTTTTACGAGCGGAAATTCTTTTATTGATAGACAAGAGCCACTTCATGCTCACCGTCGAATTTGATGGTGGGAGAGAGTTTCGTCCAAAAATCAATTGTTCTATTCAAATCATTGTAGAGAGGATCGGAAATATTGGATATGAAAGCCGCACAGCAGTGAATTGACATTGTTAAATCCTTCAATTACAGCCCAAGAACCAAAATAAGAGCTGTACCCAATCAGGCGAACGAGCAACTTCCTTTTGTCTCGACGAGTACAACTCTTTAATATCTTTTCAATTTGATAAATTTCACCAGTGTTTCTAACTTTTTGTAGTTCGTATTCATAAAAACCACCGAGAATCTCATCACCTTTGGTGTATCGCAGTCGATATGTCGTGGGTTCAGTGTCTAGGATTTTGGACACTTTAAAAAGTTCAGTGCTCCATAAAAAATTCCCTTTTCGAAAATATTGGTGGTTTATTAATTCGAACAGTATCACCAACATTGAATTTCTTCTTCACATTTTGTTTTCACTGGAATATTGCTTTAGAAAAGCATCAAATGTATTTTCACTGAAATGAACTTCCCAAGGGCTAACGTTGGACAGGGATCGATGTGGTCGTTGTTGTATATTTGCATGATTTTATCTAAATCATGAATAAAAGCAGCAATATTGTTCAGCATACAATATCTTGAAATTAATAGACGAATCATTCTTATCAAACGTTCAGCCAATGCAGCCTTTATTGGGCTGTGACTATGATAGAGCGTTGTATTATATTTCAATAGAACCTTTTGCACATGAGGATTAACAAATTCGCTACCGCGATCCGATTGAATTTTTCTATAGCAATCCTGTTCAAGAATACTTTCTAAAGCATGAGCAACTTCAACACCTCTCTTGGATTGCAATGGAAGGGCATAGGCATAGCAAATAAAGACACTGATTGCCACTAGAATATATTTATAGGATGTATTGTGACACCGTTGAATCGCGTCTGAAGTTAAAAGATCAGTTTGCATTATATGCAGAGGGAAAAAGGCTTTAGTTTGTCGATATTGTTTGCCACGAAGCCTGTGATTCCGATACAGTGTGTAACTCGGTTCATTTTCTAGTTACTCTTTTGCATTTTTTTAATGTGCTGCCATCTTTGTAAGAGGTAGCTTTAGAAAGCGTTATGGGGGAGCTTAGACTTCCAGCTTCACCAATATTTTTGTTGACATGTTTTAAAACTTCATCCATTTTGAACTCAAACACATAGTGTAATGTCCACTCCCCTTTCGCCCACTGGAGGGTGAATCAATACGACTTTGCTTTTGTCTAGCAGCCACCATCGTTGGTGTTATAAAATCATTACTGCTGCTAGGATTGCTAGTATTTTCCAAGATTGAATTAAAATCTTCTTCTTCTTCCTTTTTAAATGTTTGCGTTTTTAGAGGACTATATTCTCTTAATTTCTTTAGAATATGCTTATTGCCAATAAGACTCTTGGGAAAGTTTGATGCATTTAGAAAGGTGTATAGACTATTGTCAAATGATAAAAGTCCTTTACGATTCGTCACCGTATCGCAAATTAAATCAACTAGATTATAACTTTTTCCCTGAATTATAGTTTGTTTCCCAGTGCTATCGACCTGAACTTGATCACCACCACTTTCCAACATGATATATGCTAATACTCTTTTACTCTGTTCACGATAGGTCACTGGCAATAGGTTTCCAAATGATGCCACTATGGAATTCAATTCCTTCTCCTTTGATTGCACTGCTGAATCTTGAGCAGATGTTTCCTGTTTAGAGAGATCTGCGACGGTAACGGGTCTCTCACGATAAGGTCTATGTTTGTCCACACGACGCAATGCATCTTGAAGTAAAAGTAGCTTTTTATCATTGGCAATATTTTTGTCATTAATGAATTTGCCTAAATTGTCTTCAAAATGTTCCACGGGTGAGAGGACAAGTTCAAATGGCGTCAATTTATAGGGTTTAGCCATCTAGAGAAAACTATTTACAAGTCCTGCAATTATTGGTAGTAAAAGTGTAAAAAAGCTACCGCCCACTTGAATGAGATATTTTCTTTTTAAAATTTTCCCTTTGTTTTTGAAAACCCAGGCATGTACAGTGGAACCATGATGCTTTGTCTGTTGTCTAACACATTCTGGCAAGTGTACATTGCCCTCAGTTAAATTTAAACAAAGTTCAGATATTAGATTAATGAAATCATTGTCAACACCATGTTTGAGAATGGCCTTCCTGAGGGGGGGGGGGTTTGAAGTGCCTAAAACGGAAAATAAATGCCGTTGTTCGTGTAGTCTCTTCAGTGGCATGATGGCAACTAATAGCCCTTTCTACTGTTCATCGGAAGATATACGGTAATTTATTTGTCGAAAATATCTGTGACTACACGTAGATCCTCGGGTGTGTTCTGATTAAGATCTAGAAAAATGTACCCGTAAGGCTTATTTGTCGCCTGACTGTACGCTGACAGCAGAAATTTGGGAGCACCTGGATATATCTGCTTATTGAGAGTTATTAACGAGCTAGAATTACGAACAACTCGGTAGATATAGATAGTGCAATTCAAAGCAAGGGTTCTCATACATTTGCTCTAATGAAAGAGATTGTGTAGAACTAGGGTTAGGAAAATGTGTTTATGATGAGAGAGAACGGTAAAAAGTTGTCGCATTTCCTGTGAGAACTGTTCAATTGATTCAGCCAAATCATCAATAATCAGCCATGAGTTTGGTTCAATACTATTGAAAGCATCAAGTCTCCGTATGAATTGCATTGCTAAGAATCTGGCAATAGCTTTTATTTGATCGTAGTATTCCTGCCAAATACTATAGCAATAAAATTTTTTTTTTGGCTTTTCCAAAAACATTTTATTACAATTTTTAATTATTTTAGCTAAAAGTTTAGTTTTCCAAGAAATTGATGGGCCAAACTGTCCAAAAATAAATAATAATTTTCTCATAGATCTATCTAGTACAAGAACAACAAAAACAATATATCTTTCATTTATTAACATCAACAACTTGAAATACAGCACGAATAGCACACACTATTTGTTCAACAACAATATTTCTTTCATTTATTAACAACAACAATATTGTACAACAATAGCAACAACAGCATTTCTCATTTATTGACAAAAACACTTTTTTTGTAGAGCAGGAATACCACACACTATTTGTTCAACAACAATAGCAACAATATTTCTTTCATTTATTAAGAACAACACTATTTGTACAACAACATCAACAACAGCACTTTTCATATATTGACAAAAACACTTTTTTTGTACAGCAAGAACAACAATAGTATATTCATTTATTAACAACAACACTATTGTACAACAACAGAAACAACAACATTTTTCATTTATTGACAAAAATACTTTTTCGTACAGCAAGAACAATAATAGTACACACTATTTGCTCAACAACATCAACAACAGCATTTTTCATTTATTAACAACAACAGTATTTGTACAAGAACATCAACAACAACATTTTTCATTTATTGTCATAAAAACAACTTTTTTGTACAGCAAGCACAACAATAGTACACACTATTTGTGCAACAGCAAGAACAACAGTATTACACAAACTATTTGTACAACAACAATAGCATGAAGAACAACATTTTTCATTTATTGTCATAAAAAAAACAACATACAAAACGAACAATAGAAATAGCAGCACAGTTGAACACTAAGAAAGTATGAGAAACCTGACGATTGGCAACATTTAAATGATGAGAATAGCCCCCCCCCCAAGGGCCTCCCACAGCCTCCGGGGCCACGGGCCGAAGGCCAGCCGCGGGCTGGCCTTCTCACTCTTAACAGCAGAGAATCTGTGTCCCCATAGTAACCTTGAACCTCCCCCTCCCTTGGCAATGTACCTTGCACACATTGTTAAAGAACGACAACATGAGCCTTTTGGAAATTTCCAGTACTGAACTACCTCCCGCTATATTCTTGTTCAGTACAACATTTCTTTTCTTTCTTTTCAGAACAACCATATTCGGCTCTATGCTCGTGAATATTGTAAAATTAGGGTCAGCTATAATTCGTGCACATTCTTGGGGGCATGTTACGACGTCAAAACGTGTTCTGTTTCGTACGCTTTCACACATTTTTCCAAACGCTGAATTTAAAATGAGTTTGTACATTTCTTTTTCAACTTTACTTTTTGCCATTGAGCGTTTACTGACAATGGTGTCGATAAACGTCTTCAAGTAGGGTTTCTCATTGAATTGCAGGGCCCTATGTATTTTTGTGACCCTGAAACCATTGTTCACTATCCATCGCAAAAGCACATGGTGAACAACAATATTATGTCTTGGGTCTAGATCTGCAATCAGTTTCTGATTTGAGGGGGTCCAGTGCATGCCCATATCATCGACTAAAGATCGATTGTATGGGACTCAGCGAGTCCTTGGTCACTGGTCTATTGACACAAGGAAATACAAAATCTTTGACAGAATCACAAAGTTCCAATGGTATGTGCCCGTCAATTTCATTGAACTAACTACATTACGTTACTCAACTGTGCTATAATCTACACTGAAATAATTAGTTAATAAATTGTCAATATTAGAAGGTATTTCATCAGAGTTAACAATACCACGCCATTCATTATCATTGATAGCTGATGTTTCGATGTCCTGAATGTCATGAAACTCCATTGCCCCTTCAATGAGTTCATATAGCTCAGGACTTCTTTCTTCAGTTGGTGAAGGGGGAGACGGAGAATGTGGAACCAATCCAATCTATAAAAGAAAATAGCTTGTTTTCAAAGTGTCTAAATCATCCTATTTTTAAAATTGGATTATTATTTACATATTATTAAAAGCACGCTCAGTAGTAGTAGTAGTAGTAGTAGCAGAAACAGTATCACTATCTGTATGCACATAGTAACATTTGGTTAATTCACTTTTCCCCACTCTATACATCCTGAAAGTTCCAATTTCCAACTTAAAAGTGATATAAGATATTTACAATCTAAAACGTGCCATAAAAGATTTTGATTTTGTTAAACCAACCTCCAAAAATTTCATATTACTACTCTTCATCTGTTTTGGAAAAAAACCAGGGTCGTTACTTGGTTTGAAATTGACAGCCAATTCGTTTCAGGCCATTTCCTGCCATGGTACACAACTCATTCTGATGGAAAGTCGTTTTTATGATATCTGTAGAGGCAAGATGAATCATTTGTTAATAAAGCAGTTTTTACCTGAGAAACAATATCACAATAGATTTTGCTATTTACTATTGGAAATTATGACTGGAATATAGTGCCTTTTTTGGCTTCGCTAACCTAATTCACGAGAATGTTGCATGTTGAATGCATGCACTTGACATGATTTAATAATTAAATAGTTCAAAAGGAGAGTGTTATATTTTCTTTGGGAGAAAAAATCTTTAGCGAGAAATTAAAATATAGAAACTTACATTTAAATTTACAGCTTGTATGTTGGGGGCTATAGGGGCCATATCATTCTCGCATTGCATTGGCTGTGAACGGCCTGGCAACGCTTAATAGGGGGCGATCTCACGATCTTGTGCAACAGTGACGTTATGAGCAGCCATCTCCCTCTTTAATTTTCTGCTAGGCTGCATTGGAGCTTGCTCCGATTGGACTGTGTCTTGGGCAGGCAGCGTGGTAGGTCGATGGTGTGGATCCTGTGAAGGCATGGCTTGTCTTGAGGGCCTCGGCCAGTGGCCATACTGCACAACTGACGCCCTCACAGGGGTTATATCATTAACCCCAGCCCTCTTTGATGGAGGGGTGCATTTTTCATAATTGTCCTTAAAAAGAAGAAAAAATTTAGTATAAAATAACGACTCCCTGTTACAGAAGAAAAATTAGTACCCCCTTCTACAGAATTTATTGTAAGAAATAATTATGTCTAGAAAGCATCTGCCATTGTCCCCAGAAGCCCCCCCCCCCCTTTTTCAGCAAAGCAAAAAGTAAAATTTGCGAAAAATATACCCCGACAGTCAGTAGCTCCTATTTTTACCATTTGAAAATTTAAATACACTATATGCAGGAAATAAACCTGAAAAGCATAGAAATCCTATTTTTACCATTTAGAAAAAATTTAAATACATGCTTAGAGACGCAACACATATAAAGCAAAATGCGCTCTATTTTAAAGCTTAAAAACTATCATTATTCCTCTAGGGTCAAAAGGATGTATCAATTTAAATCATTTAAAAGGACCCGCGCTTCAATGAACCTTCTCATGGTAGGTATGTATCTTTTTCTTAACCCCCCCCCCTATATAAACACCGAGTACTCAAAATGGAAATCAAATACTATATGAAACTATTTATCATAAGCAACACCTGAATCCCCCCCACCCCTTCTTGCAATTCATAAAATTTAATGTCGCTAATTTGACTGGAAAATAAACATCTTTTTTTTGACCATTTGCTATGTTTAAGCATAAATTTGCGAGAATTTAGCAAGCCGGATGCGCATTTGACAGGATTCAGTAATTAAGGTTTTAACCTGTTTACTGAGCTGATAAAGTCAGGTTAGCGGCTTAACGTCATATGGAGATCGGCATATTAATATCTAAGAGTTGACGGATGTAAGTTGACACTTTTAGCTACAATATAGAAGGGGTCATTGAAAAAATAAAAATTGTATATATTTGTCAAAAAAGGAATTATTTCCAATGAAAGAATTAAAATCGTAAACGGTGGGGGGTTTACACGGTAAAAAAAAGCGTATTTTACGTTTTCTAACGACTATAAACATCGCATAGTGGAGATTTTTTTTTGGGGGGGAGGGGGAGGGGTAGGGGGGTATACCCTGAATTTGCATATGTTGGAGGGGGACTCGGAAAAATGATTTTATTCGGAAAAACCAAAGAAAATTTACTAAACAGAACTCACATTATTAATCTGTGCAGCTAAAACTTCCAAGTCAACAATATATAATGTTCTCTCCATCATGTCTTGAGACGGTATGATAATTTAACCTCAACGCATGTCCATTATAAACAAAATCTCAAGGCTGAATTGTGATGTAATAGAAACATTACGTAAGTCCATTGACCTAGAAAGAGACACGTGATCCTGACCCGTTAGAATCGATTATCCAGCAATTGTTGTTGAACTTATGTCTACATCCAGAAATTGTTGTTGAACTTATGTCTACATCCAAGATTGTTGTTGAACTTATGTCTACATCCAGCAATTGTTGTTGAACTTATGTCTACATTCAAAATTGTTGTTGAACTTATGTCTACATCCAAGTTGTTGTTGAAATTATGTCTACATCCAAAATTGTTGTTGAACTTATGTCTACATCCAAAATTGTTGTTGAACTAAAATTTACATCCAAGAAAACAACAAATATATTGACCAAAAGCCATAAAATAACCATGAAAAAAACATCAAATAACCATCAAACAGAACAGAACCATGAAAAAGCATCGACAAATAGACCAAAAAACATGCATAAATTATGTTCGTCTTGCACTGGTGCTGTCTTACCTACTCATATGATGAGTTATTTCAGCTACATAGGAAAAGATGTTGGCCTTTTAAAGTTAAAGAGGTACTGGATAAGACAGGTTTTTCTTTCGCATGGAATGATGGCCTTGGATAAACTAGTCAAAAATTACAGTTGGACAGGGAAATCAAGCGGGTGCTGGAGGACCAGACGATACAGAAATGGGGTGAGGAGATTAAAAATTCGGAAAATTTAAGGTATTATAAAGAGGTTGAGATAATATATGGTCAGGAATTTTACTTTAAGTTAAATTTACCTTACGTATTGCATGCAGCTACGATCTAATTGCCTTCCAATTTGTTCGAGATGGAAAGTTTTTGAGAGGAGGAAAATTGTCCCGGACGGCAGGTTTGCTTGCCCTCTTTGCCAAGAAGAGGAGGAGAGTTTGGAGCATTGTCTGAGTCGTTGTCGAGGTCTTTTGGGGGCAAGGGAAAGTTTATTTGGGAATGATGCTGCTTCCTGATGCCTTAAAAAGTACGTCGTCACAATTTATTTGTCTAGTGGGAAGATATCTTGATGAGTATTTTACAAATAGAAAAGAGTAGTTTTTATTTTATTTTGATTTTTTCTTTATTTTTGTGCCGAGTGCTGCAGTTTGTTAATCTTGTATGTTATTTATGGTACATGGCCACATTTTGGCTTGAAATACACGTTACTTTATCCTACCTTATACGTAATAGCTTCTGTTCGTTTTAAATTTAAATTTTGCTCCTTACTTTCAGTGGAAAAAACTGTTTTTTTTATTTAATTTGTGATCGCTTTTAAATAATGCTGGGAAGTCCGGCTCCCCTTTCATGTTCCTTGCCCCATAAAAACATCCTCCAGGGAAAGATTCTGCCATGTAGCCCCCTCCTCCGATTCCGCCATCAGAAAAAATCCCTATTGAAAATGTCTGTACACTTCCCAATAACCAATACTATATGAAAACAATGGGCAAATTTCATAACCTGCAGCCCTTTCCTCCGGGGATCGTGGGGGATTAAGTCGTCCTCAAAGACAAATTTATTATATTTTCGACTATGCTGAACAAAGTGGGTATCGCAAAATTTTGATCGGGTAATTTGGGAAAAAAAGAGCGTCGGATGGGGTTGCCCTTCAGTAGTATTACTACAATTAAAGGAAGAGGGCATGTGGGATATTACTGTGTCAATTAAAGGAAGAGGGCAGGTGGGACATTACTGTGTCAATAAAAGAGAGAGAGCAGGTGGGACATAACTGTGTCAATTAAAGAGAGAAGGCAGGTGGCAAGAGTTGGAATATCTCAGTAGTGTTTTGTCGTGGTTTACCTTGTCACAGTGACAATCTCTTGATTTTTCAAAGTTCATTTTGGGTTTCTTTCATTGAAATGCAAGAGTTGGAATATTTCAGTAGTGTTTTGTCATGGTTTACCTTGTCAAAATTACATTCTCTTGATTTTTCAAAGTTCATTTTGAATTTCATTCATTTAAATGCAAGAGTTGGAATATTTCAGTGGTCTTTTGTCGTGGTTTACCTTGTCACAGTTACATTCTCTTGATTTTTCAAAGTTCATTTTGAATTTCTTGCATTTAAATGCAAGAGTTGGAATATTTCAATAGTGTTTTGTTGTGGTTTACAAAAAGAGTGAGAGAGACAAAAAAAATACAAATACGTAGATTCAGACACACAAACCGAGAAATACATGCATTGGAATAAGCAAACACCCACCCAGACACATAGGCAAAAAGAGTGAGAGAAACAAAACACATACAAATACATAGATTCAGACACACAAACCGATAAAGACCTGGGTTAATCAAGATTCACTTAGAGTGGCGCGCCACTCTAAGTGAACCTTGATTAACCCAGGTTTTTGTCTCTCTCACTCTTTTTGCCTGTGTGTTTGGGCGGGTGTTTGCTTATTCCAATGCATGTCTTTCTCGGTTTGTGTGTCTGAATCTATGTATTTGTATGTGTTTTTGTCTCTCTCACTCTTTTTGTAAACCACAACAAAACACTATTGAAATATTCCAACTCTCGCATTTCAATGAAAGAAATCCAAATTGAACTTTGAAAAATCCAGAGAATGTAACTGTGACAAGGTAAACCACGACAAAAAAACTACCGAAATATTCCAACTGTTGCATTTCAATGAAATAAATTCAAAATGAACTTTGAAAAATCAAGAGAATGTAACTGTGACAAGGCAAACCATGACAAAACACTACTGAAACATTCCAACTCTTGTATTTCAACGAAAGAAATCCAAAATGAACTTTGAAAAATCAAGAGAATGTAACTGTGACAAATTAAACCATAACAAAACACTACTGAAATATTCCAACTCTTGCATTTCAAGGATAGAAATCCAAAATGAAGTTTGAAAAATCAACAGAATGTAACTGTAACAAGGTAAACCATGACAAACCACTACTAAAATATTCCAACTCATGCATTTGAATGAAAGAAATCCAAAATGAACTTTGAAAAATCAAGAGAATGTAACTGTGACATGTTAAACCACGACAAAACACTACTAAAATATTCCAACTCTTGCATTTCACGAAAGAAATTCAAAATGAACTTTGAAAAATCAAGAGAATGTAACTGTGAAATGGTAAACCACGACAAAACACTACTTAAATATTCCAAATGTTGCATTTTACGAAAGATATTCAAAATGAACTTTGAAAAATCAAGAGAATGTAACTGTGACAAGGTATAGAACAACAAAACACTACTGAAATATTCCAACTCTTGCATTTCAACGAAAGAAATTCAAAATGAACTTTGAAAAATCAAGAAAATGTAATTGTGACAAGGTAAAGCACAACAAAACACATTTCAATGAAAGAAATCCACAATGAACTTTGAAAAAATCAAGAGAATGTAACTGTGACACGGTAACCCACGACAAAACACTACTGAAATATTCCAGCTCTTGCATTTCAACGAAATAAATTCAAGATGAACTTTGAAAAATCAAAAATCAAGATCTTTTCAGCTTTCGAATACTGTTGAATTTATATGGAGTTGGCTGTTGCAGGGTACTCTCTTCACACTTTTTGTTCTTAGCTCTTTGACAGGCAGAGCTGGAGTCACTCCAAGCTTGATTTTTCGTAAACATGCTAGTTTTACCGGGAATTAGCTTTGGTGGAGTTACAGCCCCAGATCCACGACGTACAAGTTCTTCATGTTCTTCGATCACACTACTAGCGTCAAGATCCTGCTCAGGCGCCCAGCTTTGATAGACAGGAGAAGAAGCAGCAAGAGGCTTTTCACTGTGACAAGGTAAACCACGACAAAACACTACTGAAATATTCCAACTCTTGCATTTCACGAAATAAATTCAAAATTAACTTTGAAAAATTAACAGAATGTAACTGTGACAAGGTAAACCACGACAAAAACACTACTGAATTATTCCAACTCTTGAATTTCAAAGAAAGAAATTCAAAATGAACTTTGAAAAATCAAGAGAATATAACTGTGACAAGGTAAACCACGACAAGACACTACTAAAATATTCCAACTCTTGCATTTCAATGAAAGAAATTCAAAATGAACTTTGAAAAATCAAGAGAATGTCACTGTGACAAGGTAAACCACGACAAAACACTACTGAAATATTCCAACTCTTGCATTTCACGAAATAAATTCAAAATTAACTTTGAGAAATCAACAGAATGTAACTGTGACAAAGTAAACCACTACAAAAACACTACTGAAATATTCCAACTCTTGCATTTCAACGAAAGAAATCCAAAATGAACTTTGAAAAATCAAAAGAATGTAACTGTGACAAGGTAAACCACGACAAGTCACTACTAAAATATTCCAACTCTTGCATTTCGATGAAAGAAATTCAAAATGAACTTTGAAAAATCAAGAGAATGTAACTGTGACAAGGTAAAGCATAACTAGACACTACTTAAATATTCAAACTCTTGCATTTCAACGAAATAAATTCAAAATGAACTTTGAAAAATTAAGAGAATGTATCTGTGACAAGGTAAACCACGACAAGACACTACTGAAATATTCCAATTCTTGCATTTCAACGAAAGAAATTCAAAATGAACTTTGAAAAATCAAGAGAATGTAACTGTGACAAGGTAAAGCACAACAAAACACTACTGAAATATCCCAACTCTTGCATTTCAACGAAAGAAATATAAAATTAACTTTGAAAAATTAAGAGAATGTAACTTTGACAAGGTAAACCAAAACAAAACACTACTGAAATATTCTAACTCTTGCATTTCAACGAAAGAAATCCAAAATGAACTTTTAGAAATAAAGAGAATTTATGTGTGACAATGTAAAGCACTCCCATATACTACTGAAATATTCCAGCTCTTGCATTTCAATGAAAGAAATTCAAAATTAACTTTGAAAAATTAAGAGAACATAACTGTGCAAAGGTAAACCACAACAAAACACTACTTAAAGACTCCAACTCTTGCATTTCAACGAAAGAAATTTAAAATGAACTTTGAAAAATTAAGATAATGTAACTGTGACAAGGTAAACCACTACAAAACACTAGTGAAATAATCCAACTCTTGCATTTCAATGAAAGAAATACAAAATGAACTTTGAAAAATCAAGACAATGTAACTGTGACATAGTAAACCATGACAAAACACTACTGAAATATTCTAACTCTTGCATTTCAACGAAAACAATGTCATTTTGCTTCGTTTCAATTAATATATCAATAAACTGAGTAAATGCACTTGATTCGTAATGCTTAAGCTTCATACAATAATCCAAGGATGGAGAATTAGATCCCATTATACAGTTAAGCATTTCTAGAGAAAATATTTTTTGTTGAAGAGATAATTCCAAAAAGTCATCATCTAACACTAAACATTTTTCCAATTTGACTAGATTCCGTAAGATCTTCTGTTTCTCAAATCCAATCATTCTTGATACTTCCACTAACAACTATAGACTAAAATAACAATCGCAAGTTTCTAATTTTTGCATAATCTCAATACCTATTGGACACCACCACCACCACCACCCACCATAGAGAGAGAGAGAGAGAGAGTGGAGTAAACGATCATCTAAAGTGTCTAATAAAAAAAAACATTATAAAAAAAAAACATTTTTATTGACAGAAACGTAATAAAAGAATATATTTTCACTCTCTTTGCGTTAGGGGAGTCAATCCATTTTCCTCAATGTGCTTCATAATAGCATTCAATCCATGCTGCAGTCGTGATAAATACATTATATTGACTTTTGTGGCAAAGCATAATTGTTCATCTATCTTAAATTTACTCAATGATATAAAGTATCTGCCAAACATCTCATCCCACTCAAATGTTAGTCGAGAATCCTTTTCAATTTCAACTGCTACATTGGGGGCCCTTGTCTTCACAACATCACTGTCGGCTCCTTCGTGGTGTAATAGTGTGAAACTACTCATTTTCACATTATTCGAGCGTTTATTTCTCCAATTTGAAATAATGTAAACTAATCAAATTCAACTTATTGACTAAGATACTAACTCGGTTTCGGACTTTTTATATCCACGCTCATTGTCAGAGTGAACGAGTCACCAGTAATTTCCTACCTGCCCTCTCTCTTTAATTGACACAGTAATCTCCCACCTGCCCTCTCTCTTAGATTGACACAGTAATATCCCACCTGCCCTCTTCCTTTAATTGATACAGTAGTATCCCACCTGCCCTCTCTCTTTAATTGATATTGTAATGTCCCACCTGCCGCCTCTCTTTAATTGACACAGTTATGTCCCACCTGCCCTCTCTCTTTAATTGACACAGTAATGTCCTACCTGCCCTCTTCCTTTAATTGACACAGTAATCTCAGTAGTAAGGCCCCAATTCGTTTAAAATACACATGCACTTTCACAAGCCTGAGGCATGGATATGTGTGTGTACTTTCAAGTAATTGGGTTACCAGGGGTCAGTGATCTATTACTATGAACGATACTTACCTTACCAGACGGGTTTTCTGAGGTAACACCCATTTTTTGGAGGTCAAACAGAGAGAGAGTGGCGGTCAGACTAACTTGATTAGTTGTTAGATTCGGATGTAGGGAGTAATTTTCATTGTAGTTCATATTAGTAGGAGAATTGAATTCAGAGAGAGAATAGTTTATTTGAGAGGATATTAGTGGAGAAAAAAAATGAGTGGTGCATTTACATTATTGGAGATTAATGATGGAACCGACAGCAGCAGCAGCAACGATATACGAGTACCCAATGTATCTGTGGAAATAACCGCTGGCTGTAGACTATGTCTTGAATGGGACATTATGTATGCGAGATATGTGATATCATTAAGCAAGTTTAAGCAGGAGGAGCAACTATGTTTTACTGGAAAAGTGAATATTCTCCATATAAATAAACTTCGGTCAGCATTAGATGTCCTATCGAAATATATTGATGAGAACAAAATGCATCAGTGAATATAATTATAATTGTAACTATGTTCAATAAAATTGTTTCTAAATCAATGGTATTTTTTCTTTCTTTCTGTAGAAGACTAGAGTATATTTTCTAGAGTACAAAAAGAAATTCTGGTGAGTCTAAAGTTGGTTGTTAGAGAGTTAGGACTCTAAAAAAATTGATAGATTCAAAAAAGAACGAATCATGCGGAATCCAGTTCTTATCGGAAAACATTTTATTATAGATGATGATTTTCTAGAGTTGTCTATTCAAAGGAAGATATTTTCTCGGGGAATGCTTGTTGATATAATGAAAACTGATTCTCCATCATTAGACTATTGTATGAAGCTTCTACATCATGGTCCAAATGCATTTATACAATTTATTGATATATTGATCACGACACGGCAAAATGATATTGTGGATATGCTTTTAATCATTAGTTTTGAAATTTAGGACTTTTTTCGTAAGACTGACGGTGCTCATGGATGGTTTACTCCTCTCTCTCTCAGACAGTCTTTGTTGTTGCTATGTCAGTTTCATTGTGGCAGTGAGAGTGTCAAAACATCACAAACTTTTCCATACCTGTCCGTTATGTATGTACTCACTGGGCAGTTGGTCATCATCATGTGAGAATGGCACAATGATTGAGGAGTATGATGAAAAGTGTAGATTATCCAACCCGTGTAAATTGCATATAGGATATGCTTTACAAATTAAAGGTTGTAATTCCTGTCTTGAAGAGGTTTGTGACTCTCATCCTAGAGGCCACCTATGCTCCAATTGTCATTATGATAAATGTAAGCAGTGGGAGAATACATATCCCGGTATGATTGGAAAGAATCCTAACCGTGATTTTAGTTTATTGCTACGAGATTGGTATCGTCGTGGTTTTAAATTGTTCTGGGAGGAGGAACCGGGTCAACGGTTCAACTGTTGGAACAACAAAAGAATATGATTTCTACGTCATCGTTCTGAAGAAATTGGGTGTTATGATTATAAGCTCACTGATTTTTATTTGGCTCTGACGGAATGTGATTCGACACTTGGGGACACTGTTTCTGAAATTGCTTCAAATAGGCAAATTGAAATTTTGGAGGGAAAACCAAAAATACTCAGAATCGAAAGTAAACGGGATCTGCCTCAAGGGGAAGGCTCAGAGGTCCTTCGTTCACCCATTTCTGGATGTTTATGTCTCTTTGGGCTGTTTGTGTTAATTTGGGCAGTGTGTGTCTCTTTGGGCTGTGTGTCTCTTTGGGGTGTTTGAGTCTTTTTGATCTGTTTATGTTTCTTTGGGCTGTTTGAGTCTTTTTGGTCTGTATTTGTCTCTTTGAGGTGTTTGTGTCTCTTTGGGCTGTTTGTGTTTATTTGGGCTATGTGTGTCTCTTTGGGCTGTTTGTGTCATTTTGATATGTGTGTCTTTCTTTTGGTTGTTTGTGTCTCTTAGGGACCGTGTGTGTCTCTTTGGGCTATGTGTGTCTCTTTGGGCTGTTTGTGTCATTTCTTTGGGCTGTTTGAGTCTTTTTGGTCTGTTTTTTGTCTCTTTGGGGTGTTTGTGTCTCTTTGGGCTGGTTGTGTTTCTTTGGGCTATGTGTGTCTCTTTGGGCAGTTTGAGTCATTTTGATATGTGGTTGTTTCTTTTGGATGTTTGTGTCTCTTAGGGACCGTGTGTGTCTCTTTGGGCTATGTGTGTCTCTTTGGGCTTTTTGTTTCATTTCGTTCTGCTTGTCTTTATTTTGGTTGTTTTTGTCTCTTAGGGTCCTGGTGTGTATCTTTGGGCTATGTGTGTCTCTTTGGAGCGTTTGTATCTTTTGGTCTGTATGTGTCTGTATGGGCGTTTTTTGTGTCATTTGGCTGTGTGTGTGTATCTTTTGGCGTTTTGTTTCTATTAGGGCTGTGTGTGTCTATTTAGCCTGTGTGTGTGTTTCTTTGGGCTGTGTGTGTCTCTTTAGGCTGTGTGTCTTTTGGGCAGTTTGAATCTTTTTGGTCTGTGTGTGTCTCTTTTGGCTTTTTGTCTCGTTTTGGGCTTTGTGTGTCTCTGTTGGATGTGTGCGTCTCTTTGGGCCTTGTGCATCTCCTTGAGCTGTATTTGTCTCTTGGGCTGTTTGAGTCATTTTGGTCTGTGTGTGTTTCTTTTGGCTGTTTGTGTCTCTTTGGGCAATGTGTGTCTCTTTGGGGATGTTTGCATCTTTTTGGTCTGTATGTGTCTGTATGGGCGTGTTTTGTCTATTTGGGCTGTGTGGTGTCTCTTTTGGCGTTGTGTGTATCTTCGGACTGTGTGTATGTCTCTTTAGACTGTGTGTGTCTCTTTGGGCTGTGTGTCTCTTTAGGCTGTGTGTCTCTTTGGGAAGTTTGAATCTTTATGGTCTGTGTGTGTCTAATTTGACTGTTTGTGTCGTTTTGGGCTTTGTGTCTCTCTGTTGGATGTGTGCATCTCTTTGGGCCGTGTACGTCTCTTTGAGCTGTATGTGTCTCTTTGGGCTGTGGGTGTCTCTTTGTGATGTGTGTATCTTTAGGCTGTGTGTGTCTCGTTGGACTGTGTGTCTTTTTTGGGGTGTTTGAGTCTTTTTGGTCTGTAAGTGACTCTTTGGGCTGTTTGAGTCTTTTAGGTCTGTGTTTTTCTCTTTGGGTTGTGTTTTTCTTTGGGCTGTCTGTGTCTCTGAGCTGTTTGTGTCTCTTGAGGCTGTGTGTGTCCCTTTGGGCTGTGTGTCTCTTTGGGCTGTTTGAGTCTTTTTGGTCTGTTTGAGTGTCTCTTTGGGCTGTTTGAGTCTTTTTGGTCTGTGTGTGTTTCTTTGGGCTATGTGTGTCTCTTTGGGATGTGTGTGTTTCTGTGGGCTTTGTGCGTCTCTTTGGGCTGTGTGTCTCTTTGGACTGTTTGAGTCTTTTTGATCTGTTTGTGTCTCTTTGGGCTGTTTGTGTCTCTTTGGGCTGTTTTGTGTTTCTTTTGGGCTATGTGTGTCTCTTTGAGCTGTTTGAGTCATTTTGGTCTGTGTGTCTTTCTTTTGGCTGTCTGTGTCTCTTAGGGGTCGTGTGTGTCTCTTTGGGCTATGTGTGTCTCTTTGGGGCGTTTGAATCTTTTGGTCTGTATGTGTCTGTATGGGCGTTTTTTTTCTAGTTGGGCTGTGTGTGTGTCTGTTTGGGTATTGTTTGTCTCTTTGGTTTATGTGTGTCTCTTTAGCCTGTGTGTGTGTCTCTTTGGATTGTGTATGTCTCTTATGGCTGTTCTTTTATGTTTGCTGTTTTTTTCTTTTCGGTCTGTGTGTGTGTCTCTTTTGTCCGGTTGTGTCGTTTTGGGCCTTGTGTGTCTCAGTTGGATGTGTGCGTCTCTTTGGGCCGTGTGCATCTCTTTGAGCTGTATGTGTCTCTTGGGCTGTTTGAGTCATTTTGGTCTGTGTGTGTTTCTTTTGGCTGTTTGTGTCTCTTAGAGGCCATGTGTGTCTCTTTGGGCCATGTGTGTCTCTTTGGGGTGTTTGAATCTTTTTGGTATGTATGTGTCTTTATGGGCATTTTTTGTCTCTTTGGGCTGTGTGTGTGTCTCTTTGGGCTTTGTGTGTCTCTTCGGACTGTGTGTATGTCTCTTTAGCATGTGTGTGTCTCTTTGGGCTGTGTGTGTCTCTTTAGGCTGTGTGTCTCTTTGGGCAGTTTGAATCTTTATGGTCTGTGTGTGTGTCTCTTTTGGCTGTTTGTGTCGTTTTGGGCTTTGTGTCTCTCTGTAGGATGTATGCGTCTCTTTGGGCTGTGTACGTCTCTTTGAGCTTTATGTGTCTCTTTTGAGCTGTGGGTGTCTCTTTGTGTTGTGTGTCTCTTTAGGCTGTTTGTGTCTCGTTGGACTGTGTGTCTTTTTGGGTTGTCTGAGTCTTTTTGATCTGTATGTGTCTCTTTGGGCTGTTTGAGTTTTTTTGGTCTGTTTTTTGTCTCTTTGGGTTGTGTCTCTCTTTGGGCTGTCTGTGTCTCTTTGAGCTGTTTGTGTCTCTTGAGGCTGTTTGTGTCTCTTTGGGCTGTGTGTCTCTTTTGGCTGTTTGAGTCTTTTTGGTCTGTGTTTGTCTCTTTGGGGTTTTTGTGTCTCTTTGGGCTGTGTGTGTTTCTTTGGGCTTTGTGCGTCTCTTTGGGCTGTGTGTCTCATTGGACTGTTTGAGTCTTTTTGATCTGTTTGTGTCTCTTTGGGCTGTTTGAGTCTTTTTGATCTGTGTTTGTCTCTTTGGGTTGTTTGTGTCTCTTTGGGATGTTTGTGTTTCTCTGGGCTATGTGTGTCTCTTTGAGCTGTTTCAGTCATTTTAGTCTGTGTGTGTTTCTTTTGACTGTTTGTGTCTCTTAGGGGTCATGTGTGTCTCTTTGGGCTATGTGTGTCTCTTTGGGGTGTTTGAATCTTTTTGGTCTGTATGTGTCTCTTTGGGCTTTGTGTGTCTCTTCGGGCTGTGTGTGTCTCTTTTTGTGTGTCTCTTCGGGCTGTGTGTGTCTCTTTAGCCCGTGTGTGTCTCTTTGGGCTGTGTGCGTCTCTTTAGGCTGTGTGTCTCTTTGGGTAGTTTGAATCTTTTTGATCTGTTTGTGTCTCTTTGGGCAGTTTGTGTTTTTTTGGGCTATATGTGTCTCTTTGGACTGTTTGAGTCATTTTGCTTTTTTAGTGTTTCTTTCGGCTGTTTGTGTCTCTTTGGGCTATGTGTGTCTCTTTGGGGTGTTTGAATCTTTTTGCCTGTATGTGTCTGTATGAGCGTTTTTTTTGTCTCTTTTGGGCTGTGTGTGTGTCTCTTTGGGCTTTGTGTGTCTCTTCGGGCCGTGTGTGTATCTTTAGCCCGTGTGTGTGTGTCCTTGGGCTGTGTGTCTCTTTGGTCAGTTTGAATCTTTTTGGTCTGTGTGTGTCTCTTTTGACTGTTTTTGTGTCGTTTTGGGCTTTGTGTGTCTTTGTTGGATGTGTGTGTCTCTTTGGGCCATGTGCGTCTCTTTGAGCTATATGTGTCTTTTTGGGCTGTGGGTGTCTCTTTATGATGTGTATCTCTTTAGGTAGTGTGTGTCTCGTTAATCTGTGTGTCTTTTTGGGGTGTTTGAGTCTTTTTGGTCTGTATGTGTCTCTTTGGGATATGTGTGTCTCCTTGGGCTGTTTTGAGTCTTTTTGGACTGTGTATTTCTCTTTCGGCTGTTTGTGTTTCTTTGGACTGTGGGTGTCTCTTTGGGCTGCGGGTTGATTGGCAGAAGTATGTATTAGCGAAGTTATAGTGGAGGGTGAGTTGCTAGAGAAAAATCTAAGTTAACAAGGGTTTTAGACCGTAAAATTTTGTAAGAAAATTATAGAAAATACAATTCGTCGGTTCATAGATGAAACTTATGTCCAGGTATGGATCGAAAAATAAGCTGTTTCCGTAGAATCTGAGCTAAAAAGGGTTTTTGACCATAAATTCTAGTTTTAAATAAGAAAATTAGGGGAAATACAATTCTATCGTTCAAATGTGAAACTTAATTCCTTTCTCCGGTTCAAATGTAGAAAAACCCGTGTGGGTGAGTTTGAATAAAAAAAAATTGAAAAGAACTGACTTAAGAGGGTTTTGGGGGAGATGGCTTGATTGACAAATGGGTGTATTAGTGAAGTTATAGTGGAGGGTGACAATGTGGTTAATGTCAGGGCTATAAGAAAAAAAAAGTTCTGGATATTTTGTAAGTGTGTAGTTTCCTGTCTAATATCTTATCAGTAGCTGTTATAATTTAACCTTATACAAGTTGATCAATCAAATATTAAACTTATGTCTATTCTCTGATTCAAATGTAGAAAATTACATGTGAGTGAGTTGAAATAAATTTTTTTTTAACATGAAATGACTGAAAAGTGTTTTGGAGGAGATGGCTTGATTGACCGAAGTATGTATTAGCAAAGTTGTACTGTAGTGTGACAATGTCTTCAAAGTAAATGCTATAAGAAAAAAAAAAGTTCCGGATATTTTTGTCGGTTTGTAGTTTTAAGAACTAAAATAGATTTACGTAATGATTCTATTTTAAATTTCTCCAATTTGATAAAATTGGTTTCGGAACGGTTCATGATAAAAAAAATAGTTTGGGACAAGAAAAAAAAACAAAAAAAAAACTAAAATAATGTCGTGAAATCATTTTTAACACTCAGAGAAGTTTTTTTTTGTGTAAGTTTTTGTGTGTGTATGTATTAGGTGTGTGTCTGTGTGTGTTTATGTTTTTTTTTTTGTGTATAAGTTTTTTTTGTGTGTTTAATTTTTTTTTTGTGTGCGTGTGTGAGTTTTTTGTGTGTGTAAGTTTTTTTTTTGTGGTTGTGTAAGTTTTTTTTTTGTGTGTAAGTTTTTTTGTGTGTGTTATTTTTTTTTTGTATGTAAGTTTTTTTGTGTTTGTAAATTTTTCTGTGTGTGTGTAAGTTTTTGTGGGTGTGTAAGTTTTTTTGTTTTTGTAAGTTTTTTGTGTGTGCGTGTGTAAGTTTTGTGTGTGTGTGTGTGTAAGTTTTTATGTGTGTGTGTAAGTTTCTGTGTGTGTGTGTGTGTAAGTTCTTGCGTGTGTGTGTAAGTTTTTGTGCGTGTGTAAGATTTTGTGTGTGTGAAAAAACTAAAATAATGTTTTGATTGCCTTTGCTTGGCACCTTTCCGAACGAGCGGGGATTCCCCACTGGTTCCTACTCATTGCAAAAAAGTGAGCAGTACGAAAAATCCACGTTTTCAACCAGACTGTTTTTTTAGACAACACCCATTTTTTAGGGACCAATCAGAGACAGCGGCACCCACAGATATGACACACACATAGAGACGAGACACGCACCGACACGACACACAAACAGAGTCATAGTGAGAAAGATATCCAAAAAGTTGGGTTGATCTAGGTTTACTTAGAGTGGCGCGCCACTCTAAGTGAACCTAGATCAACCCAACTTTTTGGATATCTCTCTCACTATAACTCTGTTTGTGTGTCGTGTCTGTGCGTGTCTCGTCTCTATGTGTGTCTCATATCTGTGGGTGCCGCTGTTTCTGATAGGCCCCTAAAAAATTTGTGTTGTCTAAAAACCAGTCTGGTTGAAAACGTGGAGTTTTCGTACTGCTCACTTTTTTGCAATGTGTAGGAACCTGTGGGGAATCCCTGCTCGTTTGGAAAGGTGCAAAGGAAAGGCAATCAAAACATTATTTTAGTTTTTTCACACACACAAAATCTTACACACACACAAAAACTTACACGCACACGCAAGAACTTACACACACACACAAAAACTTACACACACACATAAAAACTTACACACACACACACACACACACAAAACTTACACACACACACACACACACACAAAACTTACACACACACACAAAAAAAACTTACACTAACACAAAAACTTACACACCCACAAAAACTTACACACACACTCAAAAATTTACACACACACAAAAACTTACATAAACATAAAAACTTACACACACACAAAAACTTACACACAAACAAAAAAAAACAAATTACACACACACAAAAAAAAACTTACACACACATAAAAACTCACACACACACACAAAAAAAAAAATTTACACACACAAAAAAAACATACACACACAAAAAAAAAAATTACACACACACACGCACACAACTTATACATACACACACAAAAACTTACACAAAAAAAAACTTCTCTGAGAGTTAAAAATGATTTCATGACATGATATTAGTTTGTTTTTTTCTTGTCCCAAACTATTTTTTTTATCATGAACCGTTTAGAGACCAATTTTATCAACTTGGAGAAAGTTAAAATAGAATCATTACTGATATTGATATTAGTTCGTAAAACTACAAACAGACAAAAATCTACGGAACTTTTTTTTTCTTATAGCCTTGACTTTGAAGACATTGTCGCCCTACACTATAACTTCGCTAATACATCCTTCTGTCAATCAAGCCATCTCCTCCAAAACACTTTTCAGTCATTTCTTGATTAAAAATTTTTTTTATTTCAACTCACCCACACGGGTTTTTCTACATTTGAACCAAAGAATGGACCTAAGTTTCACATTTGATTGATCAACTTGGAGAAAGTTCAAATAGAATCGTTACTGATATGATATTAGTGCGTAAACTAGAAACTTACAAAAATATCCAGAACTTTTCTTTTCTTATAGCCTTGACTTTGAAGACTTTGTCGCCCTCCACTATAACTTCGCTAATACATCCTTCTGCCAATCAAGCCATCTCCCCCAAAACACTTTTCAGTCATTTCTTGTTAAAATTTTTTATTTCAACTCACCCACACGGGTTTTTCTACATTTGAACCAGAGAATGGAACTAAGTTTCACATTTGAACGATAGAATTGTATTTTCCATAATTTTCTTATAGGAAATAAGAGTTTATGATCAAAAACCCTTATTAGCTCAGATTCTACAGAAATAATTTATTTTTCGATACAAACCTGGACTTAAGTTTCACCTATGAACCGACGAATTGTATTTTCCATAATTTTCTTACAAAAGTTTACGGTCAAAAACCCTTATTAACTTAGATTTTTCTCTAGCAACTCACCCTCCACTATGACTTCGCTAATACATACTTCTGCCAATCAACCCGCAGCCCAAAGAGACACCCACAGTCCAAAGAAACACAAACAGCCGAAAGAGACATACAATGTCCAAAAAGACTCAAAACAGCCCAAAGAGACACACATATCCCAAAGAGACACATACAGACCAAAAAGACTCAAACAACCCAAAAAGACACACAGTTTAACGAGACACACACTGCCTAAAGAGATACACATCACAAAGAGACACCCACAGCCCAAAAAGAAACATACAGCTCAAAGAGACGAACATTGCACAAAGAGAAGCACACATCCAACAAAGACACACAAAGCCCAAAACGACACAAAAACAGACAAAAGAGACAGACACAGACAAAAAAGATTCAAACTGACCAAAGAGACACACAGCCCAAAGAGACACACAAACAGTCTAAAGAGACACACACAGCCCGAAGAGACACACAAAGCCAAAACAGACACACACACAGACCAAAAGAGACAAAAAAAACACTCATACAGACACATACAGGCCAAAAAGTTTCAAACACCCCAAAGAGACACACATAGCCCAAAGAGACACAAACAGCCGAAAGAAACACTCAAAGAGCAAAATCACTCAAACAGTCCAAAGAGACACACATAGCCCAAAAAAACACTCAAACAGCCCAAAGAGACACAAACAGATCAAAAAGATTCAAACTGCCCAAAGAGACACACAGCCTAAAGAGACACAAACGGGCTAAAGAGACACACACAGCCCGAATAGACACACAAAAAGAGACACACACAGCCCGAAGAGACACACAAAGCCCAAAGAGACACATACAGACCAAAAAGATTCAAACACCCCAAAGAGACACACAAAGCCCAAAGAGACAAACATGACCCCTAAGAGACACAAACATCCAAAAGGAACACACATAGACCAAAATGACTCAAACAGCCCAAAGAGACACACATAGCCCAAAGAAACACAAACAGCCCAAAGAGACACAAAAAGCCCAAAGAGACAAAAACAGACCAAAAAGACTCAAACAGTCCAAAGAGACATAAACAGATCAAAAAGACTCAAACAGTCCAACGAGACACACAGCCCAAAGAGACGCACAAAGCCCAAAGAAACACACACATCCCAGAGAGACACAAACACCCCAAAGAGACAAACACAGACCAAAAAGACTCAAATAGCCCAAAGAGACACACAAACAGACTAAAAAGCCTCAAACAGCCCAAAGAGACACACAGCCCAAAGAGACACACACAGCCTCAAAAGACACAAACAGCTCAAAGAGACACAGACAGCCCAAAGAGAAACGCAACCCAAAGAGACAAAAAACAGACCTAAAAGACTCAAACAGCCCAAAGAGACACATACAGACCAAAAAGACTCAGACACCCCAAAAAGACACACTGTCCAACGAGACACACACAGCCTCAAGAGACACACATCACAAAGAGACGCCCACAGCTCAAAAGAGACACATACAGCTTAAAGAGACGTACACGGCCCAAAGAGACGCACACATCCTACAGAGAGACACAAAGCCCAAAACGTCACAAACAGCCTAAAGAGACACACACACAGACCATAAAGATTCAAACTGCCCAAAGAGACACACAGCCTAAAGAGACACACACAGCCCAAAGAGACACACACAGGCTATAGAGACATACACACAGTCCGAAGATACACAAAAAGCCTAAAGACACACACACCCACCCAAACGAGACAAAAAACGCCTAGACAGACACATACATAGCAAAAATATCCAAACATCCCCAAAGAGACACACATTGCCCGAAGAGACACATAAAACCTCTAAGAGACACAAACAGCTAAAAGAAACACACACCGACCAAAATAAATCAAACAGCCCAAAGAGACACATACAGCTCAAAAATATGCACACGGCCCAATGAGACGCACACATCCAACAGACATACACAAAGCCCAAAACGACACACAAAGCCAAAAGAGACACACACAGACCAAAAAGAATCAAACTGCCCAAAGAGACACTCGGCCTAAAGAGACACACACAGCCCAAAGAGACACACAAACAGGATAAAGAGAAAAACACAGCCCGAAGAGACACACAAAGCCCAAAGAGACACACACACAACGCCCAAAGACACAAAAAACGCCCATACAGACACATACAGACCAAAAGATTCAAACGCCCCAAAGAGACACGAAAAGCCCAAAGAGACACACACGGCCCCTAAGAGACACAGACAGCCAAAAGAAAGACACACAGACCAAAATGACTCAAACAGCTCAAAGAGACACACATAGCCCAAAAGAAACACAAAACAGCCCAAAGAGACACAAACAGCCCAAAGAGACAAAAACACAGCCCAAAAAGACTCAAACAGCCCAAAGAGACACACACATATCAAAAAGACCCAAACAGACCAACGAGACACACAGCACAAAGAGATTCACAAAGCCCAAAGAAACACACACAGCCCAAAGAGACACAAAAGGCCCAAAGAGACAAACACAGACCAAAAAGACTCAAACAGCCCAAAGAGACACACAAACAGACCAAAAAGACTCAAACAGCCCAAAGAGACACACAGCCCAAAGGGACACACACAGCCTCAAGAGACACAAACAGCTCAAAGAAACACAGACAGCCCAAAGAGAAACACAACCCAAAGAGACAAACACCGACCTAAAAGACTCAAACAGCCCAAAGAGACACTTACAGACCAAAAATCTCAGACAACCCAAAAAAGACACACAGACCAAGGAGACACACCCAGCCTAAAGAGACAAACATCACAAATAGACACCCATAGCCCAAAGATACACATACAGCTAAAAGAGACGTACACGTCAGATAGAGATTCACAAATTCAACAGAGAGACACAAAGAACAAAACGACACAAACAGTCAAAAGAGACACACACAGACCAAAAAGATTCAAACTGCCCAAAGAGACACACATCCTAAGGAGACACACACAGCCCAAAGAGACACACACAGGCTAAAGAGACATACACACAGTCCGAAGAGACACACAAAGGCCAAAGAGACACCACACATCCCAAAGATACAGAAAACGCCCATACAGACACATACATACCAAAAAGATGCAAACATCCCCAAAGAGACACACATTGCCCAAAGAGACACAAACAGCCAAAAGAACCACACACAGACCAAAATGACTCAAACAGCCCAAGAGACACATACAGCTCAAGGAGATGCACACGGCCCAAAGAGACGCACACATCCAACAGAGACACACAAAGCCCAAAACGACACAAAAAGCCAAAAGAGACACACACAGACCAAAAAGATTCAAACTGCCCAAAGAGACACACATCCTAAAGAGACACACGCAGCCCAAAGAGACACACACACAGTCTAAATAGACACACACAGCCCTAAGATACACACAACACCAAAATAGACACACACACAGCCAAAAGAGACAAAAAAACGCCCAAAAAAACACATACAGACCAAAAGATACAAACGGCCCAAAGAGACACACATAGCCCAAAAAAACACACACGGTCCCTAAGAGACACAAACATCCAAAAGAAAGACACATAGATCAAAATGACACACAATGCACAAAGAGACACACATAGCACAAAGAGACACACACGGTCCATAAGACATACAAACATCCAAAAGAAAGACACACAGATCAAAATGACACAAACAGCCCAAAGAGACACACATAGCCCAAAAAAACACAAACAGCCCAAAGAGACACAAACACCCCAAAGAGACAAAAACAGACCAAAAACACTCAAACAGCCCAAAGAACTGACACAAACAGCCCAAAGAGACACACATAGCCAAAAGAGACACACACGGTCCCTAAGAGACACAAACATCCAAAAGAAAGACACAAAGATCAAAATGACACAAACAGCCCAAAGATACAAACAAACCCCAAATAAACACAAACAGCCCAAAGAGACAAAAACACCCAAAAGAGAAAAAAACAGACAAAAAAGACTCAAACATACACAAAAACCCCAAATATACACCAAACTGCCAAAAGAGAAAAAACACGCCCATACAGACACATACATACCAAAAAGATGCAAACATCCCCAAAGAGACACACATTGCCCAAAGAGACACAAACAGCCAAAAGAAACACACACAGACCAAAATGACTCAAACAGCCCAAGAGACACATACAGCTCAAAGAGATGCACACGGCCAAAAGAGACGCACACATCCAACAGAGACACACAAAGCCCAAAACGACACAAAAAGCCAAAAGAGACACACACAGACCAAAAAGATTCAAACTGCCCAAAAGACACACAGCCTAAGGAGACACACACAGCCCAAAGAGACACACACACAGGCTAAAGAGACACACACAGCCCTAAGACACACACAAAGCCCAAAGAGACACACACACTGCCCAAAGATAAAAAAAACGCCCATACAGACACATACAGACCAAAAGATTCAAACGCCCCAAAGAGACACACATAGCCCAAAGAGACACACACGGTCCCTAAGATACAAAAACATCCAAAATAAAGACACACAGATTAAAATGACACAAAAAGCCCAAAGAGACACACATAGCCCAAAGAAACACAAACAGCCCAAAGAGACACAAACACCCCAAAGAGACAAAAACAGACCAAAAATACTCAAACAGCCCAAAGAAATGACACAAACAGCCCAAAGAGACACACATAGCCCAAAGAGACACACACGGACCCTAAGAGACAAAAACATCCAAAATAAATAAAAACAGATCAAAATGACACAAACAGCCCAAAGAGACACACATAGCCCAAATAAACACAAACAGCCCAAAGAGACAAAAACACCCCAAAGAGACAAATACAGACCAAAAAGACTCAAACAGCCCAAAGAAACATAAACAGATCAAAAAGACTCAAACACCCCACAGACACACACAACCCACAGAGACACACACTGCCCAAATTAACACAAACATCCCAAAGGGACAGAAACCTCCAGAAATGGGTGAACCAAAGACCTCTGAGCCTTCCCCTTGAGGCAGATCCCGGTTATTTTCAATTCTGAGTTTTTTTGGTTTTCCCTCCAAAATTTCAATTTGCCTATTTGAAGCAATTTCACAAACAGTGTCCTCAAGTGTCGAATCACATTCCGTCACAGCCAAATAAAAATCAGTGGGCTTATAATCATAACACCCAATGTCTTCACAACGATGACGTAGAAATCATATTCTTTTGTTGTTCCAGCAGTTGAATCGTTGACCCGGTTCCTCCTCCCAGAACAATTTAAAACCACGACGATACCAATCTCGTAGCAATAAACTAAAATCACGGCTAGGATTCTTTCCAATCATACCGGGATATGTGTTCTCCTACTGATTACATTTATCATAATGACAATTGGAGCATAAGTGACCTCTAGGATGAGAATCACACACGTCTTCAAGACAGGAATTACAACCTTTAATTTGTATAGCATATCCTCTATGCAATTTACACGGGTTGCATAATCTACACTTTTCATCATACTCATCAATCATTTTGCAATTCTCACATGATGTTGATGACCAGCTACCCAGCGTATACATACATAACGTACATGTATGGATAATTTTGTCATGTGTTGACACTTTCACTGCCACCATGAAACTGAGCTAGCAACAACAAATACTGTCTGAGAGACAGAGAGGATTAAATCATCCATGAGCACCATCTGTCTCATGAAAAACAAGTCCTAAATTTCAAAACTAATGTTTAAAAGCATATCCACAATATCATTTTGCCGTGTCGTGATCAATATATCAATAAATTGAGTAAATGCATTTGGACCACGATGTAGAAGCTTCATACAATAGTCCAACAATGGAGAATCAGTTTTCATCATATCAACAAGCATTCCCCGAGAAAATATCTTCCTTTGAATAGACAACTCTAGAAAATCGTCATCTAGAACAAAATCCTTGCTCATCAGCACTGGATTTATCATGTTTCAATCTTTTTCAAACTCATCCATTTTTTAGAGTTCCAACTCTCACAACAAAATTCAGACTAACCATAATTTCTTTTTGCAGTCTAAAAAATGTACGTTTATGTGATTTAGAAAGAAAAAAAAATACTATCGATCTCGAAACATTTTTATTGAACATAATTACAATAATAATATTATTCACTGATGCATTTTGTTCTCATCAATATATTTCGATAGAACATCTAATGCTGACCGAAGTTTATTTATATGGAGAATATTCACTTTTCCAGCAAAACATAGTTGCTCCTCCTGCTTAAACTTGCTTAATGATATCACATATCTCGCATACATAATGTCCCATTCAAGACATAGTCTACAGCCAGCGGTTATTTCCACAGCTACATTGGGTACTCGTATATCGTTGCTGCTGCTGCTGTCGGTTCCATCATTAATCTCCAATAATGTAAATGCACCACTCATTTTTTCTCCACTAATATCCTCTCAAATAATCTATTCTCTCTCTGAAATCAATTCATTTACTAATAAAAATTGCAATGAAAATTACACCTTATATCCGAATCTAACTACAAAACAAGTTAATGTGACCGCCACTCTCTCTCTGTTTGACATCCAAAAAATGGGTGTCACCTCAGAAAACCTGTCTGTAAGGTAAGTATCGTTCATTGTAATAGATCACTGACCCCTGGTAACCCAATTACTTGAAAATACACACACATATCCATGCCTCAGGCTTGTGAAAGTGCATGTGTATTTTAAACAAATTGGGGCCTTACTACTAATCTCCCACCTGCCCTCTTCCTTTAATTGTAGCAATACTACTACTCCCTTCAATTTTTTTGTCACTTAAAAAGGGCACTAGATCTTTTAATTTCCGTTCAAATGAGCCCACTCGCGATATTCTAGGACCACCGGATCGATACGATCACTCCTGGGAAAAAAACAAACAAATAAACACGGGTAAGAATAAACTTGATCAAACTTATATATTTGAAATCTGCATTAAAATCCGATTTTTTTATGTATCTACTGGTATCAAAATTCCATTTTAGAGAATTTCGGTTACTATTGAGCAGGTCGCTCGTTACTTACAGTTTGTTACCACGAACTGTTTGAAAAACTGAAAAGATTTAAAATATTATTTTCTTTTTCCATGAAAAGACTGAGTCAATAATAAAAAGAGCAGAAATTAATTTAAAAAAAAATGTTTTCGTCAAAGGTTTTTTAAGGAAAAGTAAAGAGCTGTATCAAACCAAAAATGAGCACACATAAAGTCAAATAATTTTCCAAGCGTAAAACTACCACAAATCACCATCAATAGATAGATGATGCTCATGCTGGTTGTCAAAAGGGTGTAGCCTATCAGTAATATCTCAGGAATGATCGAGGTTATCAGATTTATATTTTCAGAGCATGTTGAAGGGGATGCTAAAAATTGATTGGACGCCAAACCGGCCCTTACCCCGTCACCATTTTTAGATACCCCCCTTAAATATGATTGAAATTTTGAATTAGCTACTTTGTTAAAAAATAGTCATTAGGTCCAATAACTATACCTCCGAAGATCCCAGACCCCCAGCCTCCCAGAGAAGGGCTGTAAATTATGCAAAGATAATTTTTTAAACCACATTGGCTTGACATAACATATAAAAAAAACGAGAAAAAATGGGGTTTTAAGGGCCAAATGAAAATACTGACAAAACACAACAAAGCAAATATTTCGAGCAAACAAACGCCTCTCTTCTTCAGCGCGAAACGGTAAAAAACATCATCAATGAGAGAGTCGAAGAAAAAACCAACAAATAAAACGCGGAAAGTCAATGTGAATTTCATTCACTCAAACCAAAACGAAACAGCATTGAATGAGTTGGAGAGCTATGTTTTCTGATTCCTGATTTTAATAATTGCATTTCTCGTAGACACTCTTTGTGACTTAAGGGGTTGTTGACGTGTCTGATTAAATTATTGGGAAAGGGGTAAAAGGTTTATATCAGGGAATATTAAAGTATCGGCTTCTCTTTTGATAAAACCAAAAAACGACTCATTTATTCTTATATCACCTGAATCCCTGTTCAAAGATAGGCCTAAATGTTGGTATTTATGAATTTCAACGGCTTCTCTGTAGTGCTGGGCATTAACTTTGTCATGCTAAATTAGGCTAGCTTGATTAAACAAAATAGTTTGGTCTGGGTTTTCAAAAATGTGCTCTGCAACAGTCAAAATTTTCAATTTTTTTACGCTTTTTGGGTTTTAATTCTTACAATTTTTGGCTTTTATTGAATTTTATTCATCTTTTAAATTTTTGTTTTTTTTTCATTGATTTTTCACATTTGCATTGACTTTCCGCGTTTTATTTTGTTGGTTTTTTCTTCGGCACTCTCATTGATTATATTTTTTCGTTTCACGCTGAAGAAGAGAGGCGTTTGTCCCCTCGAAATATTCGCTTTGTTGCGTTTTGTCAGTATTTCCTTTGGTCTTTAAAAACCCCATTTTCGCTCGTTTTTCTTTCTTCATGCTGTAAATTATGCAATTTATACAGGATTTTTTCAACAGTAGTTAGTCACAAAAGAGTGTATAGTTACATGGATCTATTGGAAACACTTTTGGACGCTAGGTACAGTTTCTAGAATGCTCAGAATGTGCAAACACACTGGTCAAAAATAACAAGATTAGGTGGTTTTGTTTAAACAAATCACCACGAGACGCGTGAACAAAATCCAGCACCCTAAATATATAACTATTTTTGAGAAGCTTGATTGCTTTAAAAACATACTTGAACACTTTTTTACTAGTATTAATGTGAAGGGATATTACATATCAGTTTCTATCCCCCCAAGACCCTGTTCTAAGTAGGAGGGACCCAATAGATACGACGAGTACATAATTTATTCGTGGATTATTTATCCACCAAGGGGGACTAGATTTCTGAGAAATGGATTATCATAATCGACTGGGACAAGAGGGGACAGGATTTCTGAGAAATCGATTAGTATAATCGGCGGGGAATTCTATCATGACGGGATTTCATTTTTAAATATGGATTCTCCGATCCTTAGGTCTGAGAGATAAATTAATATTCTATTTTTAAATATGGCTTCTCCGGTCTTTAGGTTAGAGATATTAATTAATATTCTATCGAAACCATAATAGTGTAAGTAGGAACACCTTAGATATTTCTTCAAAAATTCATACGAGATCAAGACAGATTGAATATATTTTACGCGGGAAATGGTTTCCTGGGACTTTCAAATGTAACAGCGCAGGGATGTCGAAACAAAGGAATATGTAGAAATTACTTTTAGGGGATTATTTGGGCGAAAGAGTTTGAGGCATTTTAGGGATTTTTTGGGCGAAACAGTTTGAGACATTTTATAAGATAATTTGGGGTGACACTGTGGTCGTTATAATACACAAGTTCCATTTGAACAGTGTTGTAAGGTCCCCTACCCCAACCCCAAACGAACCCCCTATCCCCGGGCCCCCAAAACGCCGCGTCCCCCGGGTCTCCCAAAGGGCCCCCTCCCCCCAAGGCCCCCACAGGGCCCCTACCTCCGGCACCCAAAAGGCCCCCAAATGGCCCCCTCCCCCCGGGGACACCGAAGGGTCCCCCTCCACCCAGGCACCAAAAGAGCCCCCCTCCCTGGGCCCCCAAAGGGCCCCAACTTTGTTGCCCCCAATTTTTTTTACTTTTTTTTGCGCACTTGAGACACAGAAGGGCCCCCCTCCCCCCAACTTTTTGACCCCCTCCCACCATTAGTGTTTCGTCATGGTTTACCTTGGCACTGTTACATTCTCTTGATGTTTTAAAGTTCATTTTGGATTATTTTCGTTGAAATGTAAGAGTTGGAATATTTCAGTAGTGTTTTGTAGTGGTTTCCCTTGTCACTGTTACACTCTCTTGATGTTTCAAGGTTCATTTTGAATATTTTTTCGTTGAAATATAAGAGTTGGAATATTTCAGTAGTGTTTTGTAGTGGTTTAACTTGTCACTGCTACACTCTCTTGATGTTTCAAGGTTCATTTTGAATATTTTTTCGTTGAAATGTAAGAGTTGGAATATTTCAGTAGTGTTTTGTCGTGGTTTACCTTGTCACTGTTGCATTCTCTTGATGTTTCAAAGTTCGTTTTGGATTTTTTTTTTCGTTGAAATGTAAGAGTTGGAATATTTCAGTAGTGTTTCTCGTGGTTTACCTTGTCACTGTTACATTCTCTTGATGTTTCAAAGTTCATTTTTGATTTTTTTTTTCGTTTAAGTATGAGATTTATAATGTTTCAGTAGTGTTTTACCGTGGTCTACCATATCACTGTTACATTCTGAAGATGTTTCAAAGTTCATTTTGGATTTATTTCGTTGAAATGCAAGAGCTTGAATATTTCAGTAGTGTTTTGTCATGGTTTACTTTGTCACTGTTACACTCTCTTAATGTTTCAAAGTTCATTTTGGATTACATTCGTTGAAATGTAAGAGTTGGCATATTTCAGTAGTATTGTGTCGTGGTCTACCTTGTCACTGTTACATTCTTTTGATGTTTCAAAGTTCATTTTAGATTTTTTTTCCCTTGAAATGTAAGAGTTGGAATATTTCAGTAGTTGTTTGTCGTGGTTTACCTTGTCACTGTTACATTCTGAAGATGTTTCAAAGTTCATTTTGATTTTTTTCATTGAAATGTAGGAGTTGGAATATTTCAGTAGTGTTTTCTCGTGGTTTACCTTGTCACTGTTACATTCTCTTGATGTTTCAAAGTTCGTTTTGAATTTTTGTCGTTGAAATGTAAGAGTGGGATTATTTTAGTAGTGTTTTGTAATGGTTAATCATGTCACTGTTACATTTTGAAGATGTTTCAAAGTTCATTTTGGATTATTTTCATTGAAATGTAAGAGCTGGAATATTTCAGTAGTGCTTTGTCGTGGTTTACCATGTCGCTATTACATTCCTTAGATGTTTCAAAGTTCATTTTGGATTACATTCGTTGAAATGTAAGAGTTGGCATATTTCAGTAGTGTTTTGTCGTGGTTTACCATGTCACTGTTACATTCTCTTGATGTTTCAAGGTTCATTTAAGATTTTTTTCCCCCTTGAAATGTAAGAGTTGGAATATTTCAGTAGTTGTTTGTCGTAGTTTACCTTGTCACTGTTACATTCTCTTGATGTTTCAAAGTTCGTTTTGGATTTCTTTCCTTGAAATGTAAGAGTTGGCATATTTCAGTAGTGTTTTGTCGTGGTTTACCTTGTCACTGTTACATTCACTTGATTTTTCAAAGTTAATTTTGGATTTCATTCGTTGAAATGTAAGAGTTGTCATATACCAGTACTGTTGTCACGTGGTTTACCTTGTCACTGTTACAGTCTCTTTATGTTTCAAAGTTCATTTTTGGATTTTTTTTTTCGTTGAAATATAACAGTTGGAATTGTCACTGTTGCATTCTCTTGATTCTTCAAAGTTAATTTTGGATTTTTTTTTTCCCTGATGTGCAGCAGAGTGAATTTTGAAGGAGTGTTTGTCGTGGTTTATCTTGTCATTGTTACATTCTCTTGATGTTTCAAAGTTCATTTTAGATTTTTTTTTCTTGAAATGTAAGAGTTGGAATGTTTCAGTAGTGTTTTATCGTGGTTTAACATGTCACTGTTACATTCTCTTGAAGTTTCAAAGTTCATTTTGGATTTTTTTTTGTTGAAATGTAAGAGTTGGAATATTTCAGTAGTGTTTGCCGTGGTTTACCTTGTCACTGTTACATTCTCTTGATGTTTCAAAGTTCATTTTGGATTTTTTTTTCGTTGAAATGTAAGATTTGGAATTGTCACTGTTACATTCTCTTGATGTTTCAAAGTTAATTTTGAATTTTTTTCATTGAAATGCAAGATTTGGAATATTTCAGTAGTTATTTATCATGGTTTACCTTGTCACTGTTATATTTTTTTGATGTTTCAAATGGTTTAACTTGCCAATGTTACATTCTGAAGATGTTTCAAAGTTCATTTTTGATTATTTTTATTGAACTGGAAGAGTTGGAATATTTCAGTAGTGTTTACTCGTGGTTTACCTTGTCGCTGTTACATTCTCTTGATGCTTCAAAGTTTATTTTGGATTTTTTCGTTGAAATGTAAGAGTTGGATTATTTCAGTAGTGTTTTCTCGTGCTTTACCATGTCACTTTTACATTCTGAATATGCTTCGAAGTTCATTTTAGATATTTTTCGTTTTAATGTAAGAGTGGGAATATTTCAATAGTGTTTTGTTGTGGTTTACCTTCTCACTATTACATTCTCTTGGTGTTTCAAAGTTCTTTTGGATTTCATTCGTTGAAATGTAAGAGTTGGAATATTTCAGTAGTGTTTTGTTGTTGTTTCCCTATGCACTGTTACATTCTCTTGATGTTTCAAAGTTCATTTTAGATTTTTTTTTTCTTGAAATGTAAGAGTTGGAATATTTCAGTAGTATTTTGTAGTGGTTTACATTGTCACTGTTACATTCTGTTGATTTTTCAAAGTTCCTTTTGGATTTTTTTTTGTTTAAATGTAAGAGTTGGAATATTTGAGTAGTGTTTTCTCGTGATTTACCTTGTCAATGTTACATTCTGAAGAAGTTTCTAAGTTTATTTCGGATTTTTTAAAATTCGGATTTTCGGATTTTTTTAATATTCAAAATGAACTTTGAAAGAACAAGAGAATGTAACAGTGACAAGGAAAACCACGACAAAACACTACTGAAATATTCCAACTCTTACATTTCAACGAAAAAAAAATCCAAAATGAACTTTAAAACATCAAGAGAATGTAAAAGTGACAAGGTAAACCATGACAAAACACTAATGGTGGGAGGGAGTCAAAAAGTTGGGGGGAGGGAGGCCCTTCTGTGTCTCAAGTGCGCAAAAAAAGTATTAAAATAATGGGGGCCAAAAAGTTGGGGGCCCTTTGGGGGCCCCAGGAGGGAGGGGGATCTTTGGAGGCCATTTGGGGGCCGGAGGTAGAGGGGTCCTTTGAGGCTCAGGGGGGAGGAGGGGGTCCTTTGGGGGCCTTTTGAGGGCCCGGGGGTAGGGGGTTCCTTTTGGGTTGGGATAGGGGACCTTACAACACTGTTCAAATGGAACTTGTGTATTATAACGACCACAGGGTTTCACCCCAAATTTATCTCTATTAATTTATCTCTCTGACCTAAAGACCGGAGAAGCCATATTTAAAAATAGAATATTAATTTATATCTCAGACCTAAAGATCGGAGAAGCCATATTTAAAAATGAAATTCCCTCATGATAGAATTCCCCGCCGATTATGCTAATCAATTTCTCAGAAATCCTGTCCCCTTTTGTCCCGGTCTATTATGCAAATCAATTTCTCAGAAATCTAGTCCCCTTTCGTGGATTAATAATCCATGAATAAATTATGTTCTCCTCGTATCTATTGGGTCCCTCCTAATTTTCTACATTTATCTGAAGGCTCATCAAATTTGAAAAAATCAGGACATAAAAATGTTTGTTTTAAGTAATGAAGCACATCCCTTCAAAATTACACACTGACATACTACTGATCGAACTTTTAAGATGGCCATTGTTTCAATAAAGTTAGATGTAAAAAAAAATTACTATGCCTCCTGGGATATTATTACCCCCTCCCCCAGTCCCCACGACAAAGGGCTGTAAATTATTCAAGTTGCCTATTGTTTATACATATGGTTTGTTTTTCGAAAAGGGGGCATTTTTTATCCCGAGTCTTCAAAAAGACTTACGAGAGTAAGGAGAAACTTTCAGGTAATTTTGAGAAGGATATTGAACAAATTTAAAACACACTATACTTATGCTGGTTGTCAAAAAGGCTTATCTGCAATATCTTAGGAATGGTCGAGGATATCAGATTGACATTTTCAGGGAATGTTGAGAGGGATGTTGAAAAATGATTGGAGGCCATACCAACCCCTGCCCTGTCACCATTTCGAGATGCCCCCCTCAACAATGGTTGAAATTTTGAGTTAGCCACTTTGTTAAAAAAAAGTCATCATGTCCAATAACTATACCTCCGAGGATCCAAGACACCCAGCCCCCCAAAGCAAGGGTTGTTGGATCATAATTCTTCAAAAAGACCTACTATATTAAGGTAAAACTTTCCGGTTATCTTCAGCAGGATGTTGAAAAAATGTAAACACACTCTGCTCATGCTGGTTGTCAAAACGGTGTATCAGCAATATTTCAGAAGTGGTCGAGGGTATCAGGTTGACATGATCAGGGCTTATTGAGGGGATGTTAACTAGTAATTGGAGGCTAACCAGCCTCCATTCACTTGCCAGTTTGATATAACTTTCCCCCTAAATAATGACCTAAATTTTGAAATAGCCACTTTGTTAAGAGAAGATCATTAGGTCAGATAGCTATATCTCCCAGATTCCTTGCCCCCAACCCTAGCCCCCCAGGAAAAGGATTTTAAATTATGCAATTTGCCTATGATTTTTTCTAAAATGATTTGCCCGAAAAAAAGTTTATATTTCCACTGATCCATTGGTCCCACTTTCGGACACATGGTACAGTTTCTAAAATACTCACAGTGTGAAAGCACACTCGTTGAAAATAGCAAGAATGGATGTATTTGTTTTCAAAATCACCAAGAGAATAGTGAGCAACATTCGTCACCCTGGACATATAAAAACTTTTTGTCGACACTAGTGCCAGTTTACACCCTTATAAGTTACCTATGCTCTTTGACCTGACTGGTAGCGATAGATTGAATTTCGTTCATTTTTCTAGATTCACTGTTTGGTTTGTTAAAGCTTAGAAGACAACTCCTATTGAGAAACAGAATAGGAATTTTTTTTTCTTTTTACCGAAAATTAATCATCAGGGCTCTAAAAACCATTTAGTTTTAAAAGTAGCAAACATAATGATTTGTTTTTATTGTGATGAGAGAACTCAGTGGATATTTAGGGGAAAGTGAAATGGATTTCTAAGAAAGGAATTGTCCGTTTATCCTGCCTATAACTAATAAAAAATTGTTTGTGCCATAAATAAATAAAACAAAAATTAATTTTTGCTATTCATTAAAATAGGACCTTCTTCATATTGTGGGAATCTTTCAAGCAAAATAAAAATAAAAAAAAATATAAAAGAGAAAAAGTGTCTTTTAATTTCTAATAGTTATGTGCCTAAAAAAAGCGAATCGAATTTTTTCTAGCCAAAAAGTTCAAAATAGAAAATTAAATATAACAAAATACCAAATATTTTGTAATATTTAGGACTAAAAATATTTAGGAGCGCAATAGCGCTGCCTAAGTAAAAATATATGTTGGCACAATATATTATTTTTTTTTCTTTAGAAAGGGACACTTCATATCGAAAGAGTTGCCAAAGAAATTTCAAAAAGGGCCCATTCGATTGGAAATAGGAAGGGCTTGTGAGCTTTGTAATAGTCGAAAGTGATTGGAGGAAACCTAACATTCCTTTCACACCCACCATTTCCCTAACACATCCAATAAAATTTTTGAGATAACCATTTTGTTTGACGTAGTTGAAAGTTCCGTAAATTATGTCTTTGAGGATGACCCTCCCCTCAAAGCCCTCAGGGCGAGGGTTGTAAGTTACGCCCTGGGGGAATATAAGGGTTTTATAGAAAGCTTTGTCGTAGAAACTTCAAAATGGGCTCATTCAATTCGAAATTGAAAGGGCTTGCACCCCTTTTAATAGTCCCCTTTTAATAGAAAGTGATTGCAGGACAAAAAAAAACCTCTCACACCCACCATTTCTCCAAACATACCCAATCAAAATTTTGAGATAGCCATTTTGTTCAAAGTACTTTAAAGTTCTGGAAATTAAGTCTTTAAGGATGACAAATCCCCCACACCCCTCAGGGTAAGGGTTGTAAGCTGTGCCTTGGGGGCATATCAGGCTCTTATATCAGAGCTCATTCGATCGGAAATTGAAAGGGCTAGTGCCCTTTTCAATAGTCAACAGCGATTGGGGGGGGGAGACTAACCCCATCTCCTGTCCACCATTCCCTCTAACACATCCAATTGAAATTTTAGGATAAACATTTTGTTCAACGTAGTTGAAATTTCTGGAAATTAGGTCTTTGAAGATGGCAACTCCCCAACCCCACAGCCCTCAGGGCAAGGTTTGTAAGTTATGCCCTGGGGGCAAATAAGGTTTTTATAGAAAGTGCTGTCACAGAAACTTCAAAAAAGGCTTATTCGATTAAAATGGGTAATGCCCTTTTCAATAGTCAAAACTGATTGAAGGGCAGCTAACCCCCTCTCACGCCCACCATGTCCCCAAACGCATCCAATGAAATTTTAAGATGTTTTGTTCAGTGTAGTTGAAAGTTCTTAAAATTAGGTCTTTGAGGATGACATCCCCCCAATAACCCTCAGGGCAAGGGTTGTAAGTTATGCCTTGGGGGCATATAAGGTTTTTATAGGAAGTGTTGTCGTAGAAACTTCAAAAAGGGCTCATTAAATTGGAATTGAGAGGGCTAGTACCCTTATTAATAGTCGAAAGCGATCGGAGGGCGAATGCACACCGCCCACGCCCATCATTTCCCAAAATACTTCCGATCAACATTTTGATGTAGCCATTTTGTTGAACGTAGTTGAAGGGTTTGGAAATTGTGTCTTTGAATGTGACAATCCCCCCCCCCCCCACAGCCTTCAGGGCTAAGATTGTAAGTTATGCCCTGGGGGCATAGAAGATTCTTATAGAAAGTGTAGTCGTTAAAACTTCAAAAAGGGCTCATTCGATTGGAAATTGAGAGGGCTATTACCCTTTTTAATTGTCAAAAGTAATTGGAGGGACAATCACCCCCACCACGCCCATCATTTTCCTAAACATTTCCGATCAACATTCTGATATGACCATTTTATTCAACGTAGTTGAAAGGGCTGTAAATTATGCCTTTGAGGATGACATCCCCCCATAGCCCTCAGGACAAGGGTCATAAGTTATGCCCTTGGGGCAAATAAGGTTTTTATAGAAAGTTTTGCCGTAGAAGCTTCAAAAAGGGGTCATTTGATATGAAATTGAGAGGACTAGTGCCTTTTTTATTAGTCCAAAGTGATCAGAGGGCAAATGCCCCCCTAGCCCGTTATTTCACCAAACACTTCAAATCAAAATTTTGAGATAGCCAATTTTTTCAACGTATTTGAAAGGTCTGAAAATTATGCCTTTGAAGATAAAAAATCCTCACAGCCCTCAGGACAAGGGCTGTAAGCTGTGCCCTGGGGACATATAAGGTTTTTATAGAAAATGTGGTCATATGAACTTTGAAGGGGGCTCATTGGATTGGTAATCAGAAGCTCTAGTGCTCTTTTTGAGATTCAAAGTGATCGGAGGATCTCTACCCCCACCCCCACCCACACACACACTTCGAATTGTCCCGAAAAACATCTCATGGAAATTTTGAGATACTCATTCTATTCTAAATAGTCTAAATGTCATACAAAAAGGCTTTTGGGGTTGAAACAACCCCAGAGATAAGGGACAAGGATTGTAAGTTATACCCAAGGGGTATTTAAGGCTTTTATGGAAGGGATGGTTGTTTAACTTTAGAATATGCTCAATTGGTTGAAAATTGGAAGTTCCAGTTTCTTTTTAAACGTCAAAAGTAACGGATGGAATTTAGCCCCCCCCCCCTCCCTCTTCTACAGCCTCTCCTTTCACCAAACGGATCTGATTGAAATTATGAGATAGCGATTTTTTTTTTAAATAATTCAAAGGACATATAATAATGTCTCTAGGGAGGACATAACCCTCCAGCACCCTGGGGATAGGTTTGTAAGTTATTTTATGAGGGAATATAAGGTTTTTATTGAATGAGCATCAATGATCAGATAAACATCAGATGGGGCTTATTTGATTTGAAATTGGAAGTTATAATGCCCTTTTTAAGAGTCGAGGTGATTTGGGAGCAAACAGCCCCCCCCTCCTCTCCACGCTCAGCATTTGCCTTAACACCTCCAATCAAAATTCGGAGATTACAGTTTTATTCATCATAGTTGAAATTTCGGAAATTATGTCTGTGAGGAAGACACTCCTCCCCCCCCCCCCACAGTTCTCAGGGAAAGGGTTGTAAGTTATGCCCTTGGGGCATATAAGGTTCTTATAAAAAGAGTGGTCGTATATACTTTGTAAGGGACTCATTGGATTGGTAATCATAAGTTCCAGTGCCATTTTTAAGAGTCAAAATGATCAGAGCGCAGGTACCCCCCCCCACCCGGCAAACACAAACGCGTCGTGTTTTCCTGAGATATTTCCAATAGATATTTTGAGACAGTCCTTTTATTCAAAATAGTCCAATTATCATATAACAAGGCTTTTGAGGTTGATACAAACAACCAGAGCCTAAGGAAGAGGGTTGTAAGTCATGCCCCTAAGGCATTTAAGGTTCTTGTGGAAAGGATGGCTGTATAAGCTTTATAGGTAGCTCATTTAGTTGAAATTGGAAGTTATAATTCTCTTTTAAGATTCAATAAAGATGGAGGTCAGGTAGCACCCCTTCCCCTTCCCAATTACCCCTCTTTTCACCAAATGTATCTGATTGAAATTATGCAATGAGTAGAGGTCTAAGTACCATTTCTATGGCCTTATGTTCCTTGGCACCTTTCCAAGGCAGATTACCAGACTGGTTATTGCTATTTATATCAATTGCACATGAAAAAATACATGGAATTGCACAAGAAAACCCACGTCTGAGGCACTACAGTATCACATGCACATTGCAAAAAAAAGTTGGCAAGGTATAATGTGGTCTAACATGTTTTGAGAGTATGATCGAAATTATATAACCCAACCAGACTGGTTTTTGTTATTGTTGTCAATTGCACAAGGAATTTCAGTTCAGCTTCACGTGCACATTTTTTTTTTTAAGTTGGCAAGGTATAATGTGGTCTAACATGTTTTGAGAGTATGGTCGTAATTATATAACTCAACCGGACTGGTTTTTGAGGCAACATCCGTTTTTTAGTAGCCAATCAGAGAGAGAGAGAGAGAGAGTGGAGGTTACTCCATATACGATAACTTGATTGGTGATTGGATTTGAATAAAAGGAATGGTTTTCATTGCAATTCATATTAGTAAGAGACTTGAATTCAGAGAGAATAGTTTATTTGAGAGGATATTAGTAGAGAAAAATGAGTGGTGCATTTACATTATTGGAAATTAATGATGGAACCGGCAGCAGCAGCAATGATATTTGAGTACAAAATGTAACTGTGGAGATAGCCGGAGACCTTAGAATATGCCTTGAATTGAACGAAATGTATGCTAAATGCCTTATATAATTAAGAAAATATAAATTTAAGCAGCAGATATATTCTGCTGGAAAAGTGAATATTGTCCTTATAAATAGACTTCGGTAAGCACGGAATGTCCTCTAAAAACATAGTCATGAGAGCAAAACACATCAGTGAAGTCTAAAGTTGTAATTATGCTAAATGAAATTGTTTCCAAATCGATGGTATTTTTTCTTCTTATATAAAAATAGCATATATTTTTTATAGTAGAAAAAATTATGATTAGTCTGTAGTTGGTAGTGAGAGTGTTAGGACTAAAAAAAAAATGGATAGATTTGAGAAAGAGTGAATCATGGGGAATCCATTGCTTAGGGAAAAACGTTTGATTCTAGATGACGATTTTCTAGAGTTGTCTATTCAAAGAAAGATTTTTTCTCAGGGAATGCTTGTTGATATAATGAAAAGTGATTCTCCATCATTAGACTATTGTATGAAGCTTCTACGTTTTGGTCCAAATGCATTTACACAATTTATTGATATATTGATCACGACACGGCAAAATGATATTGTGGATATGCTTTTAAACATTAGTTTAGAAGTTTAGGACTTTTTTTTCATGAGAAAGATGGTGCTCAAGGATGATTTACTCCTCTCTCTCTATCACAGACAATTTTTTGTTGTTGCTAGCTCAGTTTCATTGTGGCAGTTAGAGCGTCAACACAAGACAAAATGTTCCGTACATGTCCGCTATGTATGTACACACCGGGCAGCTGGTCATCATGTGAGAATTGTACAATGATTGATGAGTATGATTAAAAGTGTAGATTATGCAACCCGTGTAAATTGCTTAGAGGATATGCTGTAAAAATTAAAGGTTGTAATTATTGTCTTGAAGAGGTTTGTGACTCTCATCCTAGAGGCCACCTATGCTCCAATTGCCACTATGATAAATGTAATCAGTGGGAAAATACATATCCCGGCATGATTGAAAAGAATCCTAACGATGATTTTAGTTTATTGCTACGAGATTGGTATCATCGCGGTTTTAGATTATTCTGGGAGTAGGAGCCGGGTCAACAATTCAACTATTGGAACAACAAAAGAATATGGTTTATACATGATCGTTGTGAAGACAAGGGGTGTTATGATTATAAGCCCACTGATTTTTATTTTGCTGTGACGGAGTTTGATTCTACACTTGAGGACACTGTTTGTGAAATTGCTTCAAATAAGCAAATTGAAACATGTGAATTCTATAGAATGAATGAGAATAGTATTATTGATTATATAAAGAGATTTGACAGGAGTGATGTTGCACTCTACAGTAGAATATGTGACCCTGACATTGCAGTACAGCAGGATCCGTACGCTGTGAATTCAGATAATCAACCTACATTAGTTGTTGTCAACAAAAACATATAAATAGTAGAATATGAAATCTAAAGAGCAAAAAAATCGTTTTATTATGTATATAAATTTTTATCATTTATTAATCAACAATTCCACATTCATTTTTAGAACATTTTATTCGTAGGGCACTAAAATCAAAATTAAATACGTTTGCAAGAATATTTCCCACTAGAAAGTCGTTCAATCGAGATAAGTCAACGAAGATGTTGAGAAACTGCTTGTAGGTATAGCCACGACATCTGAACATGAAAAAGAGTAGTGCATAAAAGCCACATGTCTTAGTCGTTAAATCCTGTACTCTTCGTTGATTTTGAATAATGGTTTTCCCACTGCTTTCAATAAAGTTGCTGATGTATGGAGTGTAGAATTTATACGATAGGCCAAGAGGATCAAAAAATTCAATATTCTTCGCTATTTGAAAGATGCATAGCCAATGGCCAGTCTTCAATGTCGATGGACTGCTATTAACAATGATTAGGAAATTGTTAACACTTGGAATTTTTTCAATGAAGTCCGAAGGTATACAATAGGACTTGTACTGGGACATGTATGGATCCATACTAAATTCGTTGATTATTTGGTTTGTGTTCATGGTGCAAGGTCTAGTAGAACACTGCCGTCGGGTGTGATTTCCCAATAGGTTTCACATTGACTCAGTGATATTAGCGTGATACTCTCAGCCAGAGCATCGGCAAATGTAGACTCTAAACGTACATTCCCTGTTCATACTATGCTCATATCCTGAGTCCCCGACAAGTCCAAAACAATTACCCCATGATTTTTGAAAACATTGAATCGGTTATTCCATTTTCAAATAGTTGAGAGTCATGATCTAGGGATTGCATGGTCAACTCGTACAGAGTTCTATAGGATTTTTGTCAAAAGATAGAGTGTACAGTGGAATACCATTCACTTTGCACACAAGGCTAGATAGACCGAAAAAATTAAAATCATGGGGGCATTTAGTCCAGGATCAAACAGTACTGCCACTCTTCACAAAGGCAAAAGCCAATTTTGATTGCATTTCTCCATTGATAAATGATAAAATGCTATACCTACGAGAGCCGGTGGCAATGTGATGTTCATTGGTGATCGTATGGGGGACAAGAAGTTTAATGTTGTTGCCATTGGCTATTAGCTTTTGTACTGCCAATGCAACAGAGCTCATAACTTGTTGTTTTCGGACGTGGAGAATTGCAGATATGATAATGACATTTGCATCGGGTGCTGCAGGAAGTTTTTTTTCTCAAAATGAAATTTGATGGGGCCAGTTGCAACTTTATGTCAATCTTGATATTGGGGGGTAGCCATTGGGATATATTGAATATCTCATGATTTAATTTTCCAACCAGATGATACTCCTGGGTCACTGCAGTAGTTAACTCACCATCAGTATCAACACCTGATCGATATTCATAGCCCAATGATTGTCCTCTCAACTCCTTGTATGCCTTTGGGGTCATCATCATAAATTGTATGTAGCTTGCCTAGTTGGATAAATTATTGCTAGTGCTCACCAATGTTCCATTAATAAATACATTAATTTGTTTGAAAAGGATGTGTAAAATAGATTTTTCGTAGGAGAGACTATCGCCAGCATTTGCAGTTCTGTTATCTGAATGCTTCTTCACTACAAGATTTAAATAAATAAATGTTGATAACAAATCAATGAAATAGTCTTCATTAGAAAATATTTGAAAGTGTATATTTTCCGAAAGGGGTTCTTGGGGATGAAATTGTTCATAGTAGCCATACTTGACGCTGACATCAACATTTTCAGCATTGAATAGATTCAATGAGGAACTGATTGATGGATATGATTCCTTGTGGGGGAGATAAGTCATCTTAAGAGAAGAAGTCCTTCTTTGATCTAACAATCTTTTTCTTTTTCTTCTTCTTCTGCTTATTGGTCCTCAAAGTCCTTGGTGATTTCCTTTATTTCCCGCCTGGGTTGAGACTGATGAGTAAATGACGTGCACTCATCCTTTTTAATCCCTCCCCAGTTTGTCGAGATTTTAATGGCTCACCAACGGCTCTTGCTGAATATTTAATATTTTCCTTAACACTCTGCTTGAAATTTTTGCCCGACCCCCAGGCCTGTAGTATGGAGGCAGCAAAATTTGACGCAGCAGGCACAAGATATTTTCTGGCAAGGGGTAGTGCAGAACGAAATAGCCTAGCAAACGAGCTACCAAGACCATAGCCAGACATTGTAGTATGCCCCTTGTAGTAGTCCAATCCATTGCCTATTTGATGTGGACTCATTGCATCAACATAACAATTGATCTCGGGAATGAAAACTGGAATTCTTATTTTGATAATCTGTACTAGTTGTGGTGTCGCTGACAATGGGTTAAAAATGATATATAGATACTACTAAATCTGCTGTTATTGCAAGAGGATCGCCCAACTCACTTCTTAGTGTTAACTGAAGTGTTTACAGGAACATACTGAAGATGCTTTATATTATAGTGATGAACAAGTTCATGAGATGTTTATCGTTCAAGAACACGTAGGAGGGAGACATTTGAATTACCGACTCTCGACGCTTCCACAAAGTATGCATAGAGAAATATACAACAGTCCGAGGCAAAACCGGGTAGATAATCAGCAAAAATAACTTGATTCATCCCGTAAACGGTGCCAGCATTTTTCCCATTGATCGTATTCTGTTTAAAGCCAAGAATGTCTCTCCGATTATCATTGAGAATAATTATTTCAGTGTCAACAGGTGAGGTAATGTAAATCCTATCGTGTTCCAATGAATAATTAAAATGAAATTTACCATTCCTACGATATGAGATTTTTCTATTGATTGTACGACACAAATCTGTCATATATATCATATATTCAATATATTTCAATTTGGAATGTGGATATTCACTAGATTTAAGTGCTTCAACCCATTCATAGTCGACAAAGAGTGTCTAATCGAATGGTATAAGTTTTATATCATACACACGATCCTTTCTAAGGATATCATAGGTATTTTTGACAATAGAGTCGACAAGAGCCCCTTCATACGCACCGTCAAATTTGATGGCGGGGGAGAGTTTTGTCCAAAAATCACTTGTCGTATTCAAGTCGTTGTAGAGAGGATTGGAAACGTTGGACATAAATGTTACATAGAAATCATTGGGCATTTTCAATATCTTCAACGCCGGTACAAGAATCAAAATCAGAGTTTTAACCTAGCCACCGAACAGGTAACTGTTTCTTGCTCCTGCAAGTACGAGTCTTTAGTATCTTCAATTTGATAGATTTCACTATTATTTTTAACCTTTTGTAGTTCATAGTCATAAAAGCCGCCAAGAATCTCTTCATCTTTGGTATCGCGCAAACGATAAGTTATGGGTTTAGTGTCTAGGATTTTTGCCACTTTAAAAGGTTCGGTGGACCACAAGTAATTACCCTTTTCAAAAACATTAGTTGTTCTATTAATTCGAAAAGTATCACCAACATTGAATTTATTTTTCTTCTTGACAATCGTTTCATTGGAATGTTTTTTAAAGAAAGGTGTCAATTGTATCATGATCAGAATGATGAACTTCCGTTGGGGTTGAGTTGGGCAATGATCGATGAGGTCGTTGATTATAAATCAACATGATTTTATCTAAATCATGAATAAAAGCCAGTGTATTTTTCATTGTACAATATTTTGAAATTAAAAGTCGAATAGTTCTTATCAATCGTTCAGCCAATGCAGCATTTATAGGACTATGACTGTGATAGAGCAGTGTACTATATTTCACTAGTACTTTTGCAACATGGGGATTAACAAATTCACTACCACGATCCTTTTGAATTTTTTCGTATGAATCCTAATCGAGAAGACTTTCAATGGCCTGATAAACTTCAACGCCTCTCTTTGATTGCAATGGGATGGCATATACATAGCAATTAAAGATTACAAGTAGAATGTTCTTGTAAGGTGTATTTCCAAGTCTTTGAATCTCACCTAGAGTCAGGAGATCTGCTTGCATTATATGCAAGGGGAAAAAAGCTTTACTTTTTTGATATTGATTAGCACGAAGTCTATGATTTCTATGCAAAGTGTAACTTGATTCATTTTGTATATAGTCTTGTACACTTTTCGTGTGAACACCAGTGACCTTGGAAAGAGTGGTGGGGGAACTTAAACTCCCCACCTCAACAATATTTTCATAAAAACCTTTCAGAACTTCAACCATTTTGAACGTAAAAACGTTGTGTAACGTCCGCTACCCTTTTGTATACTAGTGGTTGGTGGTGGTGGTGGTGGTGACATGATACGGTTTTGCTTTTTCCTCGCCACCACCATTGTGAAATTTTTTGCACTAGGTGTGCTAGTATTTTCCAAGATTGATTTAAAATCTTCTTCTTCTTCTTCTTCTTCCTCTTCATATTTTAATGGTGTTGTTGTTGATGTTGATGCATGATGGTGCATGTTCATTTAATTTTTTTTAGAATTTGTCTATTGCTAATAAGACTTTCGGGGAAATTTAATGTATTTAGAAAGTTGTATAGATGAGCGTCAAATGATAATAGTCCTTTACGATTTGTAACCATATCATAGAATAAATCAAGTAGATTATAGCTCTTGCCCTGAATTATAATCCCTTTTCCATTACTCTCAACTTGAATATGATCTTGACCACTTTCCAAAAGATAGGTTAGGAGTCGTGTAATTTTTTCAAGATATTAGTTGGGCATTATATTTCCAATTTTCAATACAATTGAATCAAATTCCTCCTTCTTTAATTGTGTTCCAGCAGCAGAATCTTGAGGAGATGATTCTTTTTTGTGATCAAGACTAGTAGCAGTGACCTTCGCACGATAGAGCTAATGTTTGTCCACTGGGCGAAGTACACCATGAAGTAAACGCAGTTTTTATCATCCTTAATATTCTTATTGTCAATGAATTTACTCAGATTGCTCTCAAAGTTTTCCGCTGGTGAGAGAGTGAGTTCTATTTGAGTCAATTTATAGGGTTTTGCCATCTAGAGAAAACTTTTTACAAGTCCTGCAATTATCGGTAGTAAAAGTGTGAAAAAGCTACCGTCCGCCTGAAGAAGTCGTTTCTTTTTAAAATTATTTCCTTTGTTTTTAGAGGTCCATGTACGTACAATTGAACGATGTTGCTTTGCCTGCTGCTTAACTACTTCTGGCAGTTGAACATAGCCCTCGGTCAAATTTAAACAAAGTTCAGATATTAGATTAATGAAATCATTGTCAATACCATGTTTAAGTATGGCTTTCCTAAGCGAGGGTTCTGAACTGCGTAGAACTAAAAAAATATGTGTATTTTCATCTAATTTTTTCAGTTTCATTATAGCGACTAATAAGTATTTTTAGTTTTCACGGGGAGATATACTGTAATTTCATTGTCTAAAATATCTTGGACCACACGCGGATCCTCGGGTATATTTTGATAAAGATCTAATGGGATGTAGCCGTAGAATTTATTAGTTGCCTGATTGTTTGCTGAGAGAAAAAATTTAGGGGCGCCTGGATCGATATGTTTATTAAGGGCTAAGAGCGAACTGGAATCATGAAGAACTCTGTAAATGATATAGAAGGTGCAAATCTGTTCATGATGAGAGCGAACGGTGAACAATTGCAGCATATCCTGGGACCATTGTTCAATAGATTCAGCCAGATCGTCAATCATCAGCCAAGAGTTTGCTTCAATAATGTTGAAACCATCAAGTCCCTATACGAATTGTATCTGCACCAATCCCATCGTATCAATTGCTTTTATTTTATCGTATGACTCCTGCCAAATACTGTAATAATAGTAGATTTTTTTCAACTTTTCCACAAACATAATACCGCAATTTTTTACATAATTTAGTAGAGTGCTGTTTTGCCTAACATTGACTGCACACAAAGAGAAGATCTGAATGGCTCTTTAAATTTACACACGTTTCCTTCCACAATTCACCTGAAAAACTACCCGTAGATCATAGTTGTCTAATGACTAAATAATTTTCCTACTAGTCCGTTCAAGAACAAAAAATCAATAAAGAATCATATTTCTTGTATTATAAAAAAAACAACACTTTACAGAAAACAAAGAAAACTAAACTTTTTAAATTTATTTAAAAAAAAATGCACTAGAAAAAGCACTTAAAATAATATCAATTTTTTTTTTTTCAATGAAACATGTATATTTACAAAAAAAAAAATCTGCTCTAAGTAAAAAAAAAAAAGATAACTTTGGTAGTGGAGGTGCGCCCCCCCCCCCCGCTGGCGGCCACCCCCTCCCCTTGGCCGCAATGCCCCCTCAAGGCCGCGAGGCCCTTCCCCCAAAGGTTTTGGGAAAAATTTTATTGGACTTTATTCAAACCGAGACTTCCCCTATGGATAACACATTCGACCCGGTCTGAAGTTAAATAGTGCCCAAGGGGGAGGATAGTCACACCGTCTTGAAAAACATAGACCTTGTCAGAAATGGTACTCATGGCAATTTTTTCTACATTTACAGTAAAGTTCCTGTAGTTGTGGGAACGAATTGCCAGCAATTTGGCTCATGGAATTGTATTTTGAACAATACAATTCCTATAGATGTCCATGTCGAAATTCTTATCCACATAGCGCGTGGGTACTCCTTTGCAACGTTTCTTGATTTCCTCGTCTTGTGTCTGTATAAAGTACAACTTTGGACTTACAATCACACCTCTGAAAATTATGTAACTTCCAGGTTCTGATTTAAAAAATAAAAGCTGATTTGGCACCCAACTTGTAAATAGCTCTGGGTAAAGCCCACTCCCATTGGTGTAGTCCTTCCGTGAGCTGATAATTTAACCATGCGGCAAGTCATCAATTAGATTTGGGGTTTTTACTTTTAACAGTAGGTAATCTGCATCCCCATAGCAGACCTCTACTTGTCCCTTTTCCAGCCACTGTACCCTAGCCATATTGTAGTAGAATTCCAACACGATCTTTATAGAGATCTCCATAATTGCACTGCCTGCAGCAATTTTCTTATTCAGAACAATGCTTCTTTTATTTCTATTCAATAGTACCATGTCCGGGCCAATGATTGTGAAGGAAGTGTAATTTGGATAGGCAATAATTCGAGCACATTGTTTGGGATCGGTCACGACGTCACAGCGATTCCTATTACGAACACTCTCACACATTTTGCCGAAATCCGAATTCAAAATGAGCTTATAAATTTCTTTTTCGGCTTTCGTTTGTGCTTCAGAACGTTTCTTGACAAAGGTGTCAACAAACGTTTGTATATATGGTTTAGGCTAAACTGGAGCGCTCCATGAATCTTTGTGACGTTGAAACCGTTGTTGCACATCCATTTTATACTCACATGATGTACAACAATATTTTTTTTCGGCACAAGGTCAGCAATAAGTTTTTGTTTTGATGGTGACCAATGCAATCCGTCCACCTCGACTAAACGCCTATTGTGGGGGCACAAAGAGTCCCTAGTCACAGGTCTATTGATGCACGGAAAAAAGAAATCCTTTACTGAATCGTGAAGCTCAACTGGTATCTCCCCATCAATTTCAAAAAACAATCCAACCGGCCCATTCTCCTCAACACTGTCAATGCTGGGGAAATGAGGAGCTTGAGGGTCATTGAGCCATTTATAGTCATCGCAAGGTAGCGCATAATGGGAAATGGCTGAGGGGTAGAGAGAATTCATATCAAGGAAAACTGCATCCGATTTTGTTCCCGTCTTCTCTCCAGTTGGATCAGTTTCCAAGATACGATCCCCGGGAAAAACATTTCCACCCCTCATTGACCTCTCAATAAACAAGTGCTGATCAATGTCAGTAATTAGCCCAATTTTTTCCCCGCTAATTTTTAGGATGAGGTCCATCACCAAATGAGGAGATGAAAAATAATACCCCAAATCAAGATTAAATTCCCCTTAGTTTTGTCCGTATTTTTACACATAATGTCTAACAAAGTTAGCACATCACTCGACAAATACAGCTTGCCGTAGTCAAACCCATTTTTACACCCTCCCTCTGCCCACACATTTTTAGCAAAACTGTATTCATCGGGGTGCACCTACGATCGTGTAGACTGTCGTAAAACGAATCGATCGAGGGAATAGTTTCCTCGGCGAATCTTGACATGGAACAGTAATAATCATAAGGATATATGCCCTTGACCGTCAACAAATCATATAAATCATTTGGAAATTGTTGCTTAAGAAGGGGGAAAGCGTTGCAGCCCTCATCGTTTTTCTGCACTTGAATTAATTTGCTCAATGATTTAGGGAAAAAACTGTAGGAATCTAAAAAGCGAATTTTATTCGTCTACTCAATGTCGTCTTCGACGAATCTCCACATAAATTCCATAACAAGCAACTTTTCTGATGATTTAGGAATGATTTTGTAGGAAAAGCTGTCTATCACCCATGCATCATCCACTGTTCCATTTCTTTGAAGATGTGCCATTGCTGGTAGCACAAACTTCAGATCGTAGCTAGAATTATGTATAAAAACCGGAAGAAAGATTTGCTGTTGAATTTGAAATTGCATGAATTGTGAGCCCACCCCCGAAAGTTACTTTTTCCCGTTGAATTGGGGTCAATAAGATGATTGTGATCCTGGACCGCATCTTTTGGGTTAAGGGCACCCCTACAAACCCAACAAATTGAATCCTTTTCTAGTGCCCTTTGATCCTTATATTATGATGTCATTGGGTAACTGGTGGGACGAAACCATAAAATTTCGATATTCTTTTTTTTTATTAAAGTCGCCAACAACTTTTCGATGCTCCCCTTCTCCTGCCTAGTAAAAAAAAACTATTCCAGTTGTATTTCATTATTGGAATCGCGACGGGCATGTGAATAGGAACATGCAACTAGTTTGTGTTCCTTGACTATATTTGGCCTTGATGGGTCTGCTACAACCACCAGTTGTGCTTCATAATCTAATCATACTTTATCAGCCTGCAGCAGGGAATTTTGAAAATTCTTAAACTTTATAGTATCCCTCCCTCCTACTGGCTTGTCTATTCTTTGATTGCCGTGAATTTTGAGATATCTCATGTATGTTTGCTCGGATCTCAATGGAGAAAGGCACATGGGGCAATAGAGACGTTCCCCTTTCTGAACGCCTTGGGATAAGAGTCGACTTATTGCCGCAACGGGGAAAAAATGATCATAGGAATTTACATCTTTGGGGGGCTAATAAATAACCAAAACCCAATTTTTAACATTATCTACCGACGGTGTCCTAACTGAATATAAAACACCTTTTTTATTTGGTTCCTTTCCCCTATTTACAAATTCTCTGTCATACTGGAGAACAACCACCCCTAACCAAAGATTTTTCATTTGCTTTTTCAAATACGGTTTTTTCTTTTAAGGACACCGGATACTTCCCCTCTAAACATTCAAAATTTACTTTAGGGAAATTTTCTCCGCCGTTATGCGCAAGTCCGTCGGGATTTTTCATTGATGAATCATCTTTTAATGTTTTATGGGCTGCTACTAAAAATGCATATTTAAAGTATTGCAGTCATGTGTCAAATTTAATACCTTGAACCCCTTTGGTTGCTGACAAATCTGGGTGGCATTTTATTCGTCGACTACCCGCTCCCCTTAAAATAAAGTTTTTTTTAAATCTACTGAGATTCAGATCAATGTGTTCAATGTATAAAACGGTGGACCCACTTCCTCTCTAGTTAAACGTCTCAAAAGTCAAAATTAATTTATTAACACAGTTGAAAAAGTTGCCCTTAAATTCATTTAGACCAGGGTAAAAATCTTGGTTGCCAGTTTAAAAAGTAAAGTAAACAATTGACCCCTTATGTAAATAAACTTTTTTATTTACAGTTGCTTTAATCCCCCCTGACCCCCCCCCCCCCATTTCTGAATCTGAATCTCAATAAGTGCTCGAATTTGGTCGATGTAGGTATGAAGAACATTTACAGGGTCTGTTAAAATGACTCCCCCGTCAACCATGTTTTCTTCAAGAGGATTAAAATCTATGTGTTTGTAAGTGACCTAGAGCAGACTCTAACAAATAAAATTTACGTAGTTCCGGGGAAGTGACACTATTTTCATGTCCTGCACCTATTTGCACAGGATCCAATTCACTAATTATAAAGTCATCGTCAAAAGTGTCCCCGGAAGCATTACGTCCAATTCTTTGCATTGTTGTTGCTGTATTACTACTACTATTACTAGCACTAGGTGTATCATTAAACGGAATGGTGGGAGGTGACATAGAATTGTCAATAACACAACCCCCAGTCTGTTCAATTGCAATGGTTAGAGATGGCATGAAGTCCCCTTGGCCTGCTAGTACGTATTCCAAGGTGTTTGGGGACAGCTAATCAAGCCACCCTGTATTGTCCTGTGATGGGATTTCTTTATCAGGACCCGGTTCAGATGCACTAGTAACATCCCCTAAATACTCACACATAAATCTATCTGCCCACTCTGGGTCCTCCATCATGTCAATGTCACAAGTTAAATCGTCTAGGCTGGCCATGTCCCCAAAACAATCATTAAGAAAACCCCTATGCCACTCCATATTGTCTAGAACTAATGAAGTTTCGTCTCTAAACTCCATTGGTGGTGCTAGAATTCATTCAGGTCCAGTAAATGCTGATGTTTTATGACCCAATGGCGCTGCTATTTCATTAATCTATAGAAAAAAGGTTTTATTTTCTATGTGAAATAAGCATTATTTCATAAAGTTGAAAAATCATGTTCATCTCTAGTCGTATGTTTACCTGAATATTTAACACGTACCATTTTTCCCATACCACCCACAAAACTCCTCCTCCTAGAATTATTTAAACTAAATACTTACCCCCGCCTCCCACAGAAAATTGAGGAAAAAAACATAATAGCCTTATTTATATCGAAGCATATTTTTACTTGTATGTTTACCCAAATATTTAACACAAACAATTTTTCCGTACCACCCACAAAACTCAATTCCTCCTAGAATTATTGAAACTAAATAGTTACTCCCTCCAACGGAAAATCCAGAAAAACACAATAGCCTTATTTATAGTGAAGCGTTTCTTAGTCGTATGTTTACCCGAATATTCAACACGTACCATTTTTTCGCACCAGCCACAAAACTCAATTCCTCCTAGAATTATTTAAACTATATACTTACCCCCGCCTCCTACAAAAAGTTCAGAAAGACACAATAGCCTTATTTATAGTCGTATGTTTACCTGAATATTTAGCATGTACCATTTTTCCTTACCACCCACAAAACTCAATTCCTCCTAAAATTATTTAAACTAAATAGTTACCCCCTCCCACAGAAAGTTCAAAAAAACATAATAGCCTTATCTATAGTGAAGCGTTTCTTAGTTGTTTGTTTACCCGAATATTTAACACGTACCATTTTTCCGTACCACCCACAAAACTGAATTCCTCCTAGGATTATTTAAACTAAATAGTTACCCCCTCCCACAGAAAGTTCAGAAAGACACAATAGCCTTATCTATAGTGAAGCGTTTCTTAGTCGTATGTTTACCTGAATATTTAACACGTACCATTTTTTCCACACCAGCCACAAAACTCAATTCCACCTAGAGTTATTTAAAGTAAATACTTAACCCCTCCCACAGAAAGTTCAGAAAAACAAAATAGCCTTATTTATAGTGAAGCGTTTCTTAGTCGTATGTTTACCCGAATATTCAACACGTACCATTTTTCCACACCAGCCACAAAACTCAATTCCTCCTAGAATTATTTAAACTAAATACTTACCCCCGCCTCCTACAGAAAGTTCAGAAAGACACAATAGCCTTATTTATAGTCGGATGTTTATCCGAATATTTAACACGTAGCATTTTTCCGGACCAACCACAAAACTCAATTCCTTCTAGAATTATTTGAACTAAATACTTACCCCCCGCCTCCCACAGAAAGTTCAGAAAAACATAATAGCCTTATTAATAGTGAAGCGTTTCTTAGTTGTATGTTTACCCGAATATTTAACACGTACCATTTTTTCCGTACCACCCACAAAACTCAATTCCTCCTAGAATTATTTAAACTAAATACTTACCCCCGCCTCCCACAGAAAGTTCAGAAAAACACAATAGCCTTATTTATAGTGAAGCGTTTCTTAGTCGTATGTTTACCCGAATATTTAACACGTACCATTTTTTCCACACCAGCCACAAAACTCAATTCCTCCTAGAATTATATAAAGTAAATAGTTACCCCCTCCCACAGAAAGTTCAGAAAGATGTAATAGCCTTATCTATAGTGAAGCATTTCTTAGTCATATGTTTACCCGAATATTCAACACGTACCATTTTTCCGTACCATCCACAAAACTCAATTCCTCCTAGCATTTTTTTTAAGTAAATAATTACGTATAAGGTAGAGGTAAAATACTTAAATTTACAAATTCAGACTGCACTTGTATTCCTGAAGCCCCTGGCAAAGCATGAAGGGGGGTCCCCTCCCGATCTTGAGTAGACAAGACCGACGCATTATGAGAAAGCATCCATTCCCTCTTGAATTTTCTACCAGCTTGCATCGATGTGGAACCAGTCCTTCTTGGTCTTTTTTTTTGGGAAGAGTAATTGTATGAATCCATATCCACCTCCTAAAAAAAGAAGAAAAAATTTGTAAGGAGATATTAACTTCTCTTTTAAAGATAAATTACCGTCAAAAGTTTATTCTGATGTCTTCAGCTGTCTGTGTCTTAGCACTTTAGAAATATTAAAAAAAAGCTTCTAAATTAACATTTTGGAAAATTTGTAGTTTGGGGGGAAGGGGGATTTCAAAAACATCTTCCCATAATATAATTTGCCCTATAAAGTCGATTCTGATATTTGTAGCACTCTATGTCCTAGCGCTTTAGAAATAATTAAAAATGCTTCTAATATATAATTTTGGAAAATTTGAGTTTGAGGGAAAGGGAGATTTCAAAAACATTTTCACATAATATAAATTACCCCCTAAGGTTTATTATGATATTTGTAGCACCTTATGTCCTTTTTATACAAAACTTTAATTTCTTCCCAAAAAAAAATTTTAATACGATTTGGATGTATATAAATTCTAAGTTTAGTGCACTTTTCTTTTAGTTAATGATTTTAATAACAACCCTAATCTATATTTTTAACATCTTGAAACACACAAATACTTGTGTTACTAGTATCAGTGATAACACGAGCGTCCCAAGTCTGTTTTCCAAAACTAACCTTTTTCTTATAACACAGCTGGTTCTATTTGGATCGAAAAAAAAGAGAACAAATCTTAAATACACAATTGGGAAATGGAACATTTTGAACGAGATAAGTAAAACTACAGAATTATGTTCGTAAACAGAGCAGGGGGGGTGTGTTTTCAGTTAAATAATATAAAAAAATCGTACTGTGAGTTTTCTAAAGAGTATACTTATACTATTGTAAGGGTTTGTATTGTTGGAGGGGAGGGGGGCCTATGCCCCTGAATTTGAATTTACTGGTAAAATGATTTTATTTGGAAATAAATTAAGAAATTCAGTAAGCTGTACTCACATTGAAAATTGACGGATCCATTGCTCCGAAGTTAATAATATTCGGTGTAAATTCGGAATAAATCAAATCATAATGAAAATTAAATCGTAAGGTATGAGCATTTTATACAAAAATCTCAAGGACGAATAAGAAACCATTCCTTTTATTTTTAACCAATCACCAATCAACTTACCGTATATTGAACAACCTCCGATGGCTCTGATTGGCTCCTAAAAAATGAGTGTTGTCTCAAAAACAGGACCGGTTGACTTATATAATTTCGACAATACTCACAAAACATGTTGGACCACTTCATACCGTGCCAGCTTTAAAAAAAAAATGTCTACGTCAAACAGGACATTCTTGTGAAATTCTTATCAATAAAAAAAAAACCAGTCTGCTTGAGTTATATAATTAAGACCATACTCTCAAAACATGTTAGACCACATTATACCTTGCCAACTTTTTTTTGCAATGTGCATGTGATACTGTAGTGCCTCAGACGGGGGTTTTCTTGTGCAATTTCATGTAATTTTTCATGTGCAATTGATATCAATAGCAATAACCAGTCTGGTAATCTGCCTTGGAAATGTACTTTAGAACATAAGGCCATAGAAATGGTACTTAGACCTCTACTGCAATGGCAATTTTGTTTAAAATAGTCCAAAGAACATATATCAATGCTTTCAGGATTGATACAACCCCCCAGAGCCCTGGGGTAAGATATTGCTGATATGCCCTTTTGACAACCTGTATACGGATAGCAGGTATATTCTCTGAAAATTTCACTTTTATATCTTCATAGGCTGTGGATTTGAGCTAGCCAGAAGAAATTGTGTGTATTCATTTACTGCTGCTTGTACGGTTACTGTAACTAACGACACTATTGGCATTAAGTCGAACTTTTAGGGAACGTTTAGGAGGAGTTTAAATTAAACAAAGATCTATATACATGCAGGTTCTAAAAGGGAATATAAACACTATGGGGCATATAAGGACGTAGGCAGTGATGCTCTATCATAGCTAGTAATATCATTGATATTTTAAAGGAGCTAACTTGATGAAAAATTACAAGTTCTAGTGCTCTCTTAAGAGTCAACAATGATTGGAGGGCAAACAGCCTTCCTCTTTAGCTCATAATTTTCCACACACTTGCAATCAAAATTGTAAGACAGCCATTTTGTTCAGCATAGCTGAACGGTCTAGTAACTATATCCTTAGGTTTGTTGGGTAGGTCAATCCCCCATAGTTATGTAATTTGCCCATTATGCTTAAAAACTAAATCTTGCTTTAAAATTAAATCAAAATGCACTTTTTGTATGCTGGTTGTCAATAAGATATCTCAGCCACATACCAAGAACGACTGAGGGTATTAAGTTATAATTTTGAGGGTTACTGCTATTACTACTTCTGCTCTTAAAATTTTACTAAATCAAAAGAGTGTAATTGTACCCAGGCTGTGAAAGAGCATAGACATATTTTTTTGGGAATTGTATTAACTTTTATTTATCAGGTCAACTAGAGGATGCAGATGACTAAATTAAACGCTACTATTTGTTTCATGATTTTCAAAAGAGTTTATGTTCTTACAAATTGTTGAAAAAAGTTTCTCCAACATATAAACAGTAGGCAAAACTATAAATTATTAAAGGAAATTTGGAGAGATTCTAACTATTATTTTCTTTTTCCCTGAAAAAGGACTATGTCAATATAAATCAAACAGAAATTAATGAAAGAAACTTTTTCCACAAAATAAGTTTATCGAAAAAAAGGAAAGAACTCAATTAAATCAGAAATGAACAAAAATAGAATCAAGTAATCTACAAAGCATATAACTTCCACAAATCAGTATCAATAAATAAACGAAAACTACAACTAACAGAAATTAAAATAAATAACAGAGTCAAATTCAAAACGAGCAGAAATTAATATGAGTAGGGTTCAAAACCCCTATGCTTTGTAAAAGCAAGAATATAATGTGTACTTTACTGAAAAGATTCTATTAAATGATTTCACTTTAATAACTTTAACAAATCGCAAATTAATTAGGATTTTAAGGAATAATTATTAGCATATGTATATTAAACTGATAATGCACATTCATTTGAATTTTTTTCAGTAGAGTACAAACAATATTCTTACTTTTAGAAAGCAGAGGGGTTTAAAACCCTACTCATATTATTTCTTGCTCGTTTTGAGTTTGACTCTGTTGTTTATTTTAATTTCTTTTCGTTTTGGGTTTCATTTATTTATTAATACTGATTTGTGGTAGTTGTATGCTTGATAGATTATTTGATTCAATTTTTGTTCATTTCTAAAATAGCGACGGAGACCACACTGCCTTTCCATAACAAACAACAAAAGTACGAAGAACAATAGGGAAATCTTTTTGCAAGACAGTGGAGATAATTTGAATGAATATTTCGGCCCTATGTCCAAGGGCCGTCCTCAGCAAAACAAAAATATATAAAAGAAAAAAGGCTCACAGCAACATGCGACCAATAAAACCCAAAAAAAATATCCAAAACAGTCCTAGCATCCTTACTTCAGCGAAGTTCAACCAGGACTCCTTGAGTCCTGGTTGAACTTCCTGGTTGAGACTGGGACAAAAGGGGACAGGATTTCTGGGAAATTGATTAGCATAATCGGCGGGGAATTCTATCATGAGCGGATTTAATTTTTAAATATGGCTTCTCCGATCTTTAGGTCTAAGATATAAATTAATATTCTATTTTTAAATATGGCTTCTCTGGTCTTTAGGTCAGAGAGATAAATTGATAGAGATAAATTTGGGGTGAAACTCTGTGGTCATCATAATACACAAGTTCCATTTGAACAGTGTTGTAAGGTCCTCTATCCCGACCCGAAAGGGCCCCCCTACCCCCGCGCCCTCAAAGGGCCCCCAAAGGTCCCCCCCTGGGGCCTCCAAAGGGCCTTCCGGGGTTCACAAAGGACCAACCTACCTCTGGCCCCCAAAGAGCCCCACTCCCCCCCCCCGGGGCCCCCAAAGGGCTCCCAACTTTTTTGCCCCCCATTATCTTAATACTTTTTTTTGCGCGCTTGATTCACAGAAGGGCCCCCCTCCCCCCCCCAACTTTTTGACTCCCTCCCACCATTAGTGTTTTGTTATGGTTTACCTTGTCACTGTTACATTCTCTTGATGTTTTAAAGTTCATTTTAGATTTTTTTCGTTGAAATGTAAGAGTTGGAATATTTCAGTAGTGTTTCGTCGTGGTTTTCCATGTCACTGTTACATTCTCTTGTTCTTTCAAAGTTCATTTTGAATATTTTTTCGTTGAAATGTAAGAGTTGGAATATTTCAGTAGCGTTTTGTCGTGGTTTTCCTTGTCACTGTTACATTCTCTTGTTCTTTCAAAGTTCAATTTGAATATTTTTTCGTTGAAATGCAAGAGTTGGAATATTTCAGTAGTGTTTTGTCGTGGTTTACCTTCTCACTGTTACATTTTCTTGATGTTTCAAAGTTCATTTTGGATTTTTTTTTTCGTTGAAATGCAAGAGTTGGAATATTTCAGTAGTGTTTGTCGTGGTTTGCCTTGTCACTGTTGCATTCTCTTGATGTTTCAAAGTTCATTTTGGATTTTTTTTTGTTGAAATGTAATAGTTGGAATATTTCAGTAGTGTTTCTCGTGGTTTGCCTTATCACTGTTACATTCTCTTGATTTTTTCAAAGTTCATTTTTGATTTTTTTTTTCGTTTAAATGTAAGAGTTGGAATTGTAATTGTTACATTTTCTCGATGTTTCAAAGTTCATTTTGGATTTCTTTAGTTGAAATGTAAGAGTTGGAATGTTTCAGTAGTGTTTGTAGTGCTTTACCTTGTCACTGTTACATTCTGAATATGTTTCAAAGTTCATTTTTGATTTTTTTCTTTGAAATGTAAGAGTTAGAATATTTCAGTAGTGTTTTCTCGTGGTTTACCTTGTCACTGTTACATTCTCTTGATGTTTCAAAGTTCATTTTGGATTTTTTCATTGAAATGTAAGAGTTGGATTATTTCAGTAGTGTTTTGTCGTGGTTTACCATGTAACTGTTACATTCTGAAGATGGTTCAAAGTTCATTTTGGATTTTTTTTTTGTTGAAAAGCAAGAGTTGGAATATTTCAGTAGTGTTTTGTTGTGGTTTACTTTGTTACTGTTACATTCTCTTGATTTTTCAAAGTTCATTTTAGTCTTTTTTATTCATTGAAATGTAAGAGTTGGAATATTTCAGTAGTGTTTGTTATGGTTTACCTTGTCACTGTTACAGTCTTTTGATGTTTCAAAGTTTATTTTGGATTTCATTCGTTGAAATGTAAGAGTTGGCTTATTTCAATACTGCTTTCTCGTGGTTTACCTTGTAACTGTTACATTCTCTTGATGCTTCAAAGTTCATTTTGGATTTTTTTAGTTGAAATGTAAGAGTTGGAATTGTCACTGTTATATCTCTCGATGTTTCAAAGTTCATTTTAGATTTTTTTTTTCGTTGGAATGTAAGAGTTAGAATATTTCAGTAGTGTTTTGTCGTGGTTGACCTTGTCACTGTTACATTCTCTTGTTCTTTCAAAGTTCATTTTGAATATTTTTTCGTTGAAATGTAAGAGTTGGAATATTTCAATATTGTTTGTCGTGGTTTACCTTGTCACTGTTACATTCTGAAGATGTTTCAAAGTTCATTTTTGATTTTTTTTTCATTGAAATGTAAGATTCGGAATATTTCAGTAGTGTTTTCTCGTTGTTTACCTTGTCATTGTTACATGCTCTTGATGTTTTAAAGTTCATTTTGGATTTTTTTCGTTGAAATGTAAGAGTTGGAATATTTCAGTAGTGTTTCGTCGTGGTTTTCCATGTCACTGTTACATTCTCTTGTTCTTTCAAAGTTCATTTTGAATAATTTTTCGTTGAAATGTAAGAGTTGGAATATTTCAGTAGCGTTTTGTCGTGGTTTTCCTTGTCACTGTTACATTCTCTTGTTCTTTCAAAGTTCAATTTGAATATTTTTTCGTTGAAATGTAAGAGTTGGAATATTTCAGTAGTGTTTCGTTGTGGTTTACCTTGTCACTGTTACATTTTCTTGATTTTTCAAAGTTCATTTTGGATTTTTTTTTTTCGTTAAAATGCAAGAGTTGGAATATTTCAGTAGTGTTTGTCGGTGTTAACCTTGTCATTGTTACATTCTCTTGATGTTTCAAAGTTCATTTTGGATTTTTTTTTGTTGTAAAGCAAGAGCTAGAATATTTCAGTAGTGTTTCTCGTGGTTTTCCTTATCACTGTTACATTCTCTTGATTTTTTCAAAGTTCATTTTGGATTTTTTTTTTCGTTTAAATGTAAGAGTTGGAATTGTAATTGTTACATTTTCTCGATGTTTCAAAGTTCATTTTGGATTTCTTTCGTTGAAATGTAAGAGTTGGAATGTTTCAGTAGTGTTTGTCGTGCTTTACCTTGTCACTGTTAAATTCTGAAGATGTTTCAAAGTTCATTTTGGATTTTTTTCGTTGAAATGTAAGAATTAGAATATTTCAGTAGTGTTTTCTCGTGGTTTACCTTGTCACTGTTACATTCTCTTGATGTTTCAAAGTTCATTTTGGATTTTTTAATTGAAATGTAAGAGTTGGATAATTTCAGTAGTGTTTTGTCGTGATTTACCTTGTCACTGTTACATTCTGAAGATGTTTCAAAGTTCATTTTGGATTTTTTTTGGTTGAAAAGCAAGAGTTGGAATATTTCAGTAGTGTTTTGTTGTGGTTTACTTTGTTACTGTTACATTCTCTTGATTTTTCAAAGTCCATTTTAGTCTTTTTTATTCATTGAAATGTAAGAGTTGGAATATTTCAGTAGTGTTTGTCATGGTTTACCTTGTCACTGTTACAGTCTCTTGATGTTTCAAAGTTTATTTTGGATTTCATTCGTTGAAATGTAAGAGTTGGCTTATTTCAATACTGCTTTCTCGTGGTTTACCTTGTCACTGTTACATTCTCTTAATGTTTCAAAGTTCATTTTGGATTATATTCGCTGAAATGTAAGAGTTGGCATATTTCAGTAGTGTTCTGTCGTAGTTGACCTTCTCACTGTTACATTCTTAAGATGTTTCAAAGTTCTTTTTTGATTTTTTTCATTGAAATGTAAGAGTTGGAATATTTCAGTAGTGTTTTCTCGGGGTTTACCTTGTCACTGCTACATTCTCTTCATGTTTCAAAGTTCATTTTGGATTTTTTTTTCGTAGAAATGTAAGAGTTGGATTATTTCAGTAGTGGTTTGTCGTTGTTTATCATGTCACTGTTACATTTTGAAGATGTTTCAAATTTCATTTTGGATTGATTTCATTGAAATGCAAGAGTTAGAATATTTCAGTAGTGTTTTATCGTGGTTTACCCCGTCACTGTGACATTCTCTTGATGTTTCAAAATTTATTTTGGATTTCATTCGTTGTAATGTAAGAGTTGGCATATTTCAGCAGTGTTTTGTCTTGGTTTACCTTCTTACTGTTACATTTTCTTCATGTTTCAAAGTTCATTTTAGATTTTTTTTTTCCTTGAAATGTAAGAGTTGAAATATATCACCAGTTGTTTGTCGTGGTTTATTTTGGATTTTTTACCTTGAAATGTAAGAGTTGGAATATTTCAGTAGTGTTTTGTCGTGGTTTACCGTGTCACTGTTACATTCCCTTGATGTTTCAAAGTTCATTTTGGATTTTTTTCCCATGAAATGCAAGAGTTTGAATAATTCAGTAGTGTTTTGTCATGGTTTACCTTGTCACTGTTACATTCTCTTGATGTTTTAAAGTTCATTTTAGATTTTTTTTTTTTGAAATGTAAGAGTTGGGATATTTCAGTAGTGTTTTGTTGTGGTTTTTCTTGTCACTTTTACATTCTTTTAATGTTTCAAAGTTCATTTTGGATTATATTCGTTGAAATGTAAGAGTTGGCATATTTCAGTAGTGTTCTGTCGTAGTTGACCTTCTCACTGTTACATTCTTAAGATGTTTCAAAGTTCTTTTTTGATTTTTTTCATTGAAATGTAAGAGTTGGAATATTTCAGTAGTGTTTTCTCGTGGTTTACCTTGTCACTGCTACATTCTCTTCATGTTTCAAAGTTTATTTTGGATTTTTTTTCGTAGAAATGTAAGAGTTGGATTATTTCGGTAGTGGTTTGTCGTGGTTTACCATGTCACTGTTACATTCTGAAGATGTTTCAAATTTCATTTTGGATTTTTTTCGTTGAAATGCAAGAGTTAGAATATTTCAGTAGTGTTTTATCGTGGTTTACCCTGTCACTGTGACATTCTTTTAATGTTTCAAAGTTCATTTTGGATTACATTCGTTGAAATGTAAGAGTTGGCATATTTCAGTAGTGTTTTGTCGTGGTTTACCATGTCACGGTTACATTCTCTTGATGTTTCAAAGTTCATTTTAGATTTTTTTTTCCCTTGAAATGTAAGAGTTGAAATATTTCACCAGTTGTTTGTCGTGGTTTATTTTGGATTTTTTCCCTTGAAATGTAAGAGTTGGAATATTGAGTAGTGTTTTGTCGTGGTTTACCATGTCACTGTTACATTCCCTTGATGTTTCAAAGTTCATTTTGGATTTTTTCCCATGAAATGCAAGAGTTTGAATAATTCAGTAGTGTTTTGTCATGGTTTACCTTGTCACTGTTACATTCTCTTGATGTTTTAAAGTTCATTTTAGATTTTTTTTTTTTAATGTAAGAGTTGGGATATTTCAGTAGTGTTTTGTTGTGGTTTTCCTTGTCACTTTTACATTCTCTTAATGTTTCAAAGTTCATTTTGGATTATATTCGTTGAAATGTAAGAGTTGGCATATTTCAGTAGTGTTCTGTCGTAGTTGACCTTCTCACTATTACATTCTTAAGATGTTTCAAAGTTCTTTTTTGATTTTTTTCATTGAAATGTAAGAGTTGGAATATTTCAGTAGTGTTTTCTCGTGGTTTACCTTGTCACTGCTACATTTTCTTCATGTTTCAAAGTTCATTTTGGATTTTTTTTCGTAGAAATGTAAGAGTTGGATTATTTCAGTAGTGGTTTGTTGTGGTTTACCATGTCACTGTTACATTCTGAAGATGTTTCAAATTTCATTTTGGATTTTTTTCGTTGAAATGCAAGAGTTAGAATATTTCAGTAGTGTTTTATCGTGGTTTACCCTGTCACTGTGACATTCTTTTAATGTTTCAAAGTTCATTTTGGATTACATTCGTTGAAATGTAAGAGTTGGCATATTTCAGCAGTGTTTTGTCGTGGTTTACCATGTCACTGTTACATTCTCTTGATGTTTCAAAGTTCATTTTAGATTTTTTTCCCCTTGAAATGTAAGAGTTGGAATATTTCACCAGTTGTTTGTCGTGGTTTACCTTGTCACTGTTACATTCTCTTGATGTTTCAAAGTTCATTTTGGATTTCTTTCGTTGAAATGTAAGAGTTGTCATATTTAAGTACTGTTTTCACGTGGTTTACCTTGTCACTGTTACATTCTCTTGATGTTTCAAAGTTCATTTTGGATTTTTTTTTCGTTGAAATATAAGAGTTGGAATTGCCACTGTTACATTCTCTTGATGTTTCAAAGTTTATTTTGGATTTTTTCCCTTGAAATGTAAGAGATGGAATATTTCAGTAGTGTTTTGTCGTGGTTTAGCATGTCCCTGTTACATTCCCTTGATGTTTCAAAGTTCATTTTGGATTTTTTTCCCATGAAATGCAAGAGTTTGAATAATTCAGTAGTGTTTTTTGTCATGGTTTACCTTGTCACTGTTACATTCTCTTGATGTTTTAAAGTTCATTTTAGATTTTTTTTTTGAAATGTAAGAGTTGGGATATTTCAGTAGTGTTTTGTCGTGGTTTACCTTGTCACTATTACATTCTCTTGATTTTTCAAAGTACATTTCGGATTTTTTTTTCTTGAAATGTATGAGTTGGAATATTTCAGTAGTGTTTGCCGTGGTTTACCTTGTCACTGTTACATTCTCTTGATGTTTCAAAGTTCATTTTGGATTTTTTCCCTTGAAATGTAAGAGTTGGAATATTTCAGTAGTGGTTTGTCGTGGTTTACCGTGTCACTGTTACATTCTGAAGATGTTTCAAATTTCATTTTGGATTTTTTTTTTCCTTGAAATGCAAGAGTTTGAATAAATCAGTAGTGTTTTGTCGTGGTTTACCTTGTCACTGTTACATTCTCTTGATGTTTCAAAGTTCATTTTAGATTTTTTTTTTAAATGTAAGAGTTGGGATATTTCAGTAGTGTTTTGTTGTGGTTTACCTTGTCACTGTTACATTATATTGATGTTTCAAAGTTCATTTTGGATTTTTTTTTGAAATGTAAGAGTTGGAATATTTCAGTAGTGTTTGCCGTGGTTTACCTTGTCACTGTTACATTCTCTTGTTGTTTCAAAGTTCATTTTGGATTTTTTTTTTCGTTGAAATGTATGAGTTGAAATTGTCACTGTTACTTTCTCTTGATGTTTCAAAGTTCATTTTGGATTTTTTTCATTGAAATGAAAGAGTTAGAATATTTCAGTAGTGTTTTATCATGGTTTACCTTGTCACTATTACATTCTGAAGATGTTTCAAAGTTCATTTTTGATTTTTTTCATTGAACTGTAAGAGTTTGAATATTTCAGTAGTGTTTTCTTGTGTTTTACCTTGTCACTGTTACATTCTCTTGAGGCTTCAAAGTTTATTTTGGATTTTTTTCTTTGAAATGTAAGAGTTGGATTATTTCAGTGTTTTCTTGTGCTTTACCATGTCACTGTTACATTCTGAAGATGTTTCAAAGTTCATTTTAGATTTTTTTCGTTGTAATATAAGAGTTGGAATATTTCAATAGTGTTTTCACGTGGTTTACCTTCTCACTATTACATTCTCTTGATGTTTCAAAGTTCATTTTGGTTTTCATTCGTTGAAATGTAAGAGTTGGAATATTTCATGTAAGAGTTGGAATCATTTTTCCATGTTTAAGTTAGGTTAGGTTAGCTTATCATGAGTGCTCATGATAAGCTAACCTAACCTAACCTAGCTTAAACATGGAGAAATGTTTCTATTTATTTATATGGTTGTATCAATTATACTCTATGATTGGTCATAGACACTCTGCGGCTGTCTCAGTGATGCTCTAAGGCGGGATATAGACACTACCTAGTTAAATGTGGGTATTAAATCAGTAATTTTCACACGTTGGCAGGATAAACACCTTGCATCATACTTAGAAAAAAAAAAGTGAAAATGAATTATTCAGCAAAAGTGTGTACACACGATAAAATCATAATAGTGTTCAATGCCGACATAGATCGTTATTTAAACTATGAAACAAGCATTAATGGAGATCTTATTGGAAATGTATGTGTGCGTTTCCATGACAGCGAAAAGCTAAATTTCTTTGGACTATCGAAACCATTCAACATTGCTCAAGTTGGATATGCGAGAGTGAAAGCACCAGCAATGACAGTGCTAAAGGAGATTGCCAACTTAAAAATAATTGTTGATAAAGATGGTCATCTTCTTGCTAATGGTTCTGGTAACACGCTACCTATTGATAGATCCTATTCCCATCATTCTGGTATTACTAATCAAATGAAAGCAAAGAGGAAAAGAAGGGACTACTGCTGCACTAATGTAATAAATTCATATCATGGCTACCTGCCACAACTGTTACTGGTGTAAACACAATGTGAGAATAGACAATGAAATCGATGGCAAAATAAAAAGGACATTGGCATACGATATCATCAATGATTATATAGATAAATCGATGGAAAATGAGCCATACGTGACCATCATTACTACTATTGATCATATAGTCAATGAATCAAATAATACTAAAGATGAAATACAGATTGAGCCTGTAGGTGACACCCCAGTAAAAATTGTATATGGCACAAAATGGATGAATGATTATTCTACTGGTTATGAACTAAGAGAAGCGAGTAACTCTATTATCAAGAGAGAACATGATAAATTATTTTATGGAACAGATTCAAAATGTCCAAAGTTGTTCAATGATGTTAATAATGTATAATAATGTCTGAAACATATTTTTATGTTAATATTCTACATGTTGTTATTTCATTAAAAATATATTACACATTACTTTGTTATATTTCTATTAGGTTAGGATATGTTAGCATGTCAAACGCCTAGAATGTTTATTAAAAGGTCGGAGATTTTTTATTTTCTTTGGAAAAAATTTAAAATTGGACTATAGCTTTTTTCTTTTCTTTAAGAAAATTCAGAAGAGAACTTGAACATTTTGCACTTCTTCAAAAAACCTAACCTAAACTGACTCTTACATTTCAATAAAAAAATCCAAAATGAACTTAGAAACATCTTCAGAATGTAACAGTGACATGGTAAAGCACGACAAAACACTACTGAAATAATCCAACTCTTACATTTCAACGAAAAAGAAAATCAAAAATGAACTTTGAAGGATCAAGAGAATGTAACAGTGACATGATAAACCATGAGAAAACACTACTGAAATATTCCAACTCTTACATTTCAACAAAAAAAATCTGAAAGGAACTTAGAAACATCTTCAGAATGTAACATCGACAAGGTAAACCACGAGAAAACACTAGTGAAATATTCCAACTCTTACATTTAAATGAAAAAAAAAATCCAAAATAAACTTTGAAAAATCAAGAGAATGTAACAGTGACAATGTAAACCACTACAAAACACTACTGAAATATTCCAACTCTTGCATTTGAACGAAAGAAATCCAAAATGAACTTTGAAGCATCAAGAGAATGTAACAGTGACAAGATAAACCACGAGTAAACAGTACTGAAATATTCCAACTCTTACAGTTCAATAAAAATAATCAAAAATGAACTTTGAAACATATTCAGAATGTAACAGTGACATGGTAAAGCACGAGAAAACACTACTGAAATAATCCAACTCTTACATTTCAACGAAAAAAATCCAAAATAAACTTTGAAGCATCAAGAGAATGTAACAGTGACAAGATAAACCACGAGTAAACACTACTGAAATATTATAACTCTTACAGTTCAATAAAAATAATCTAAAAAGAACTTTGAAACATCAAGAGAATGTAACAGTGACAAGGTAAACCACGACAAAACACTACTGAAATATTCCAACTCTTGCATTTCAAGGAAAAAAAAATCCAAAATGAACTTGGAAACATCAAGAGAATGTAACAGTGACAATTCTAACTCTTACATTTCAACGAAAAAAAAAAAATCCAAAATGAACTTTGAAAAATAAATAGAATGTAACAGTGACAAGGTAAACCACTTGAAAACAGTACTAAAATATGACAACTCTTACATTTCAACGAATGAAATCCAAAATGAACTTTGAAACATCAAGAGAATGTAAAAGTGACAAGGTAAACCACGACAAAACACTACTGAAATAGGCCAAATCTTACATTTCAAGGAAAGAAATCCAAAATGAACTTTGAAACATCAAGAGAATGTAACAGTGACAAGGTAAACTACGACAAACATCTACTGAAATATTCCAACTCTTACATTTCAAGGAAAAAGAAATTTTAAATGAACCTTGAAACATCAAGAGAATGTAACAGTGACATGGTAAACCACGACAAAACAATACCGAAATATGCCAACTCTTACATTTCAACGAATGTAATCGAAAATAAACTTTGAAACATTAAGATAATGTAACAGTGACAAGGTAAAGCACGAGAATGAAGTAAGGATGCTAGGACTGCTTTGAAAAATTTTAATTTTTGGTTTTATTGGTTTCATGTTGTTGTGAGTCTTTTTTCTTTTATATATTTTTGTTTTGCTGAGGACGGCCCTTGGACATAGGGCCAAAATATTTATTCAAATTATCTTCACTGTCTTGCAAAAAGATTTTCCTATTGTTCTTCGTACTTTTGTTGTTTGTTTATTTCTGGTTTAACGGACTTCTTTACTTTTTTTTTGAAAAATTCATTTTGTGGAAAAAGTTTTCTGAGTTAATTTCCAAAGGAAAATATATAGAAGATGTTTTCCTATAAGGTTCGAATTGGATACACCTGGAAAATGGAAACACATTCCCAAATAAACGAAGTCCATAGTGCTCTAGTTTTTTGTTGTTTCAAGTCCTTCAATTAACGAATTTATTTGAATTCTAACGATATACGCTTAAAATTTAGTTCGTAATTTCTTCTTTGCCTATAGTATTTATTTTGTGTATTTTATTGAGTTTTGCCTTGTGCAAGCTCTTATTTAATTTAGATAGAAAGTACCAGCCAGTCAGTTTAGTCACTATATGCTTATGTACGTGAGCTTGAAAAGTTTATTTTCATGTTACAATTTTTGGTATCAAATACCGACATAGGGCTCTTAATTTTCAAATATTTTTAGAGGATGTCTTTTTGGATGAATGCTTGCCTGACGGTATACTTCGACAGCTGCTAGTGTCAAAACTGGGCTGGATGCACCTTCATTATGAGCCCTTTATATTACTTCATTATTGCAATTAATTTACCAATTGAATATTAATTAATTTCCTATAGCTAAAATTTTACTACCACAATACATTTTTTCCGACAGCAGGAACAAGCCTCAAGCAAGGGAAGATAAAAATTTAGATAACTGTACAAAATCAATGGAAAGCGTTGACATTTGGATTGGAATACACATTTTCTGCTTATGAAAGCTAGAAAGGCAAAATTCTGATAACCTGATGGCGATAAAGAGTTTATGCTATTTTTATGGGGGCACGTAATGATAATTTAGTGAGAACGTAAACTTTGATATCCAAGGAAATTGTGATTTGATAACTAGCTTGTTTGCTGTTTACTTACCGCATTATTTCTAACTTCTAACGTCAATATATCGATGCCATTTTCGGAAGCAAAGTAAAAATAAGGCTGTTTGATAACACTGAAAGCACAGGGATAAAATAATTGAAGAAAATAGATCGCGAGTTAAAGGACCAAGGGTGACGAGTGGTTTTTGCAGAGGTTTTGCCACACACCTGGGTCTTTGCTGGAATGGTGTCGAAAACTTGCAAAACAAGATGAAAAAAGGGATAGTTTCTACATAAGACTTTCACACAAATCCCTACTATATTCCAAGAAAATTCCTAGGTCCGTAATGGAAGGTGGTCTAATATCCAAACTTAATGAAATTAGGACTAATTTTAGTAAGTGCCGTAATCAGAATTAAGAAATTGCAAAAACTTTTTGTTATCTTTCGGGGTAGTACTCTACAAAAACAAAAGTAAAGAGCCATTTGCCTTCCTTGTATTACCTGTTCATTTATTTGTTTTTTTCCCAAGCCACTTAGTATGGAGGGATAAAAACTTCGGAGCAGGGCTGATTTGATTGAAAATTGTAAGTTCTAGTGTCCCTTATAAGAGCCAATAAGGAACTGAGGGTAACAAGCACTTACTGTGCCCTTCCTAGCTTTTCCGTCCCTCGTAACCCTCCTGACATTTGATTAAGACTTTGAGACAGCCATTTTGCTCAGAGAAGGTGAAAGACAAAAAAAAGAGAACAAAAGTATGCCCTTTGGGAAGACAGGACCACAAACACTCATGGGGTAAGGACCAGAAATGAGTTGTGTAGGCATTTAAGGTTCTGGAAGACCCACATGAGATTCCCATAGGATTTCCATGACATGACCTTTTTCCACGACTTGCCCTGTTTCCACGACATGTCCTGTTTACACGACAGCCTTGATTTAAATGTTCAGCAGGTGTTTGTTACGTCATAGGGAGGAAACTAAGAATTGCAGGTATTACATCAATGTTTGCATTCGCTTGCTATGTATTAGAAGATGACGTAATCTTGTGTGATTCAACAAGTGTTACATCATAGAGGGAATTTTAATCTAAGTAATTGGAGTTGAGGGTAATGCGTGACATAGTGGATTTATCGGAAATAACTTAATGGCAGCGCAAACAAAATTTTTACGTAATGACAGAGCAAATGTTACATAATGACAGTTCTCCCATGGGTCTTACCTAATGACAGCACCAGACAGAGGAATTTTTAATAAGACTTTTCAACACATTTCTTAAGACATTTTAATACGTTTCTTATGATGTTTTATAACAAGTATTTTCTAAGACACTTTAAGACGTTTGCTAAGACAGTTTAACACGTTTCTTAACACATTTTTCTTTTCTAAGACGTCTTTTCTAAGACATTCTTCTTCAAGAAGTCTCAGGACTTTTTCTAAGACACTTCAAGAAGTTTCTTAAAAAATTTTCTTCAGGACATTTCATGACGTTTTCTGAGGCACTTCAAGACCTTCTTAATACATTTTTCTTCAAGATGTTTCTTAAGACATTATTTTCAAGACGTTTCAAGACTTTATTTTTCTTGAAATGCATTTTTTTCAAATGATCATTATATTTTAATGATTTTTGTCTTCATTAGCACTCAAAAGACCAATTTCCATCCGATTGAACTGTGCCTTAATCAACTCATCCATGACGCCCTTTCCAATATTCTGTTCTGGCTAATACATTCTAGAAATAGCCTATTGCATGCGAAAAGAATTCTTATGTTTTGCATACTAAAATGACGTTTGCGTTTTTCCCAAGACTGCAATAATTGAGGTGAAGAGAGGAAAGTCAATTACTAGAAATTGTACCTGATTGCCAAGGAATACTTTTTGAAGGGTATTATAAACCCAAACTTAGTAATTCTTCACTTCTTAGCGATATGATCCTTGCATTTTGGACGATCTTTCTTAGAGAGCTTCTAGATATGTTTCCTTAGAGAATGATAGTTTAGAGATATTTTCTTAGAGAATGATCTAGGTAAACTAAATGATTGACACACGGCACGCTCTAGCAGGTGTTACTGCACATATGGCATTTTTAGGGGTATTTTTCCAGCAAAACATTCACTGACACTATAATTGATCGTTTAAACTTGAAAAAACACTCATTAGCATTTCTTCTGATATCTCCTAACAATTTAGGCCAGCGTGGCACAATGTAACACCCCCGACGACACACTCTCGGGGCAAATTATTACAAATAAGGATTTTTTAACCTTTTTCTCCCAAAAATAAATTTTATAAACATAAAAATTACCATTGTTTTTTTATTCGAACATCCGGACCTGGCATTTAATTGCTAGAACGTGATGTTACATGGTAATTCCGAGCCCTGTGACTCTGAATTATTGACACACGGCACACTCTAGTAGCCACTATTGCACATATGGCATTTTTCGGGATTATTTTTTCAGCAAATATATTCATTTACTGGAATTGATCATTTAGACTTAATGAAAAAAACCACGTTAGCATACCTTCTGATGACTACTAACAATTGAGGCCAGCGTGTCACAATATACCACCCCCGACAACACCCTCTGGGAGTCAAATTACCACATATAAGGGTTATTCAACACTTTTTTCATTTACGATAGAATTGATTGTTAAAATTTGATAAAAAAAAACCATTAGCGTTTCTTCTGATGACTCCTAACAGCTCCATAAGAAGCGTGGCACAATGTATTATCCCCGACAACACCCTCTGGGCAGGCAAATTATCTCCCATAAGGATTTCTAAACCTTTTCCCTCCGAAAATCAGCTTGTGAATCTAGATTAAACACTGTTTTTTATTTGAATAGCGGGACCTAACATTTCATTGCTAGAATGTGATACCCCAAGGCAATTCACGCCGCTTAGAATTTAAAACATTTCTTGAACGAGCCCTACTCCTTATTTCCATTGTTTTTGTTTTATAAAATTGACAGCACGGTGAAACCCCAAGCGACACGTGGCATCAACATTTGAGCGTTTTTCTAACGCTAGAATACCCCCAATGAATATATTTTCTACTGCTATTATTTTCTAACAATTTCCAGCCTTTGCCAGACTCTTACTGCTCTGCGTCACTCCTCTGACATCACTCGTCACCTCCAAGACATTTTCAGACATTTCTTGTTAATAATTAGGCATTTAATTCACTAATTCAAGTTTTCGCAAGCCAAGCCTATCACGATGCTTCACAAAACAAATCACACCACCGTGTCATTAAGCACTTGGCCCCATGACATCCATGTGACATCCGTCATCATCTCTAGAGTATTTTTCAGCTATTTCGCTGCAAAATTACCCTGTTTATACTAGAATCAATCGTTTAAATTTAACAATAAAGCGTCAATAATATCTCTTTCTGACGAGTCCTGGACAGCGTAACACAGTGTACCCTTCTATGACACCCTTCGGTGGACTTCCTAAGAAATCGCAAATTATTATTACAAAATACGAAATACTTCCTAAGAAATCGCAAATTTTTATTACAAAATACGAAATACTTCTTACAGAGCATAGCAAAAATACATCCCAAGAAATCACAAATTCTCCTTACTCCCGAGTGGTTTTGTTTCATGTCAATCATTTTTTTCTTTTTTTGAAAAATTCAAAATCGATGCGTAACATTTTCTCTTCTTCGGAAAAAATTAAGAACGGAAGCTTAACATATTTCTCTTCTTTGGAAAAAGTTCAGAATCGAAGTGTAGCTTTTTTCTCATCCACGGAAAAATTCAGAGCAGATAGTTTTACTTTTCTTCTCTTCTTTGAAAAAGTTCAAAACTGAAGTAAAACTTTTTATCTTCTTTTGAAAAATTCAGAATCGGAGCGGAATATTTTCTCTTCTTCGGAAAAAATCTATAAGTGACATGGAACTTTTTCTCTTCTTTAAGAAAATTCAGAACTGGGGTGAATCTTTTTACTCTTCTATTGGGAAACTCAGAACCGAAGGTTATTTTTTTTCTCTTCATTGTAAAAATTCAGAATCGAAGCGGAAAATTTTTTCTCCTTCGGAAAAAAATCAGAAGAGAAGTTTAACATTTTTCTCTTCTTTGGAAAAAATCAGAATCGAAGTTTAAAATTTTTTCTCTTCTATGGAGAAATTCAGAAGGCAACTAGAACTTATTCAACACTAAAGTGGAACTTTTTCTATTCTTTTTTTCTTCTATGGAAATGTTCAGAAGAGAATATGATCTTTTTTCTTTTCTTTGAAAAAATTCAGTCTGTGCTACCTCTGTTGATGTTTCAAAGTGAATTCTGTAAGTTTTTTCTTTGAAACGTACGACTTGGAATTTTTTCGTAGTGCTGTGTCGTGGTTTTATCTTGTCTCTGCTATGTCAATTGATGTTTAAAAGTGCATTTTGGAAGCTTTTCGTTTGAGACGTATCACTTGGAATATTTTTGTAGTGTTGTGTCATGAATATCTTGTCTCTGCTGCCTCAGCTGATGTTTCAAACTGCACTTTGGAAGTTTTTGTTTGGAACGTATTGCGTAGGATATTCTTGTAGTGTTGTGCTATACTTTGTTTTTTCTGTATTACCTCAGTTGATGTATCGAAGTGCATTTTGGAAGTTTTTCGTTTGAAACAAATGACTTAGGATATTCTTGTAATATAGTGCCATGGTTTATCTTGTCTGTGCTACCTCAGTTGATGTTTCAAAATGCAATCTGGAAGTTTCCGCCCGAAACGTATGGCTTAGGATATTTTGTAGTGTTGTGTCATGATTTATCTTGTCTGTGCTGCCTCAGTTGATGTTTTAAAGTGCATTTTGAATGTTCTTCGTTTGAAATGTACGACTTAGGATATTCTTGTAGTGTTGTGTCATGCTCTGTCTTGTCTTTGCTATCTCAATTGATGTTTCGCAGTGCATTATGGAAGTTTTTCGTTTGAAACGTATGACTTAAAATATGTTTGTAGTGTTGTGTCATGGTTCATCTTGTCTGTGCTGCCTCAGTTGATGTTTCAAAGTGCACTCTGGAACTCTTTCGCTTGAAACGTATGACCTAGGTTATGCTTGTAGTATTGGCTCATGGTTTATCTTGTCTCTGCTGCCTCAGTTGATGTTTTGAAGTGAATTTTGGAAGTTTTTCCTTTGAAACGTATGACTTAAGATTTTTTTTTGTAGTTTTGTGTCGTCATTTATCTTGTCTGTGCAACCTCAGTTGATGTTTCAATGCGCATTTTGGAAGTTTTCCGTTTGAAACATATGACATGGGATATTTTTGCAGTGATATGTCCTGGTTCATCTTGTCTGTGCAACCTCAGTTGGAATTTCAAAGTACATTTGGGTATTTTTTCGTTTAAATGAATGACAGGAAATTTTTGGAGTTTTTTTGTCGTGGCTATCTTCGTTTCTGCTACCTCAACTGATGCAAAGTGTATTTTTGATGTATTTCATTTGAAATGTATGACTTAGTAAATTTGTGTAGTGTTTTGTTGAAGTTTATCTTATCTGTGGTATCCAAGCCTAAATTTCAAAGTGCATTATGGAAATTTTTCAAGTGAAATATTTGAATTAGGATATTTTTTTGTGGTGACATGTCTTGGTTTATCTTGTGTGTGATCCTCAGTTGATGTTTCAAAGTGTATTTTTGAAGTTTGTTTTCGTTTGAAATGTATAGCTTAGGATTTTTTGTTGTGTTGTTTAGTAGTTTATCTTGTCTCTGCTACCTCAGTTGATGTTTCAAAGTGTACTTAAAACTTTTTAGTCTGAAACGTGTGACTTAGGGTATTTTTGAAGTTTTTTGTCGTGCTTTATCTTGTTATTAAAAACTAAAAAAGAACTTTTGCAGACAAAATTTGAGACTGTGTTGGTACTAGTGCTTTCACAATAACAAACGCAGGATAGGCTAGGTTAAGTTAGGTTAAATGACGCCCAATGTGTGAAAATTTACCATCCCAGAGGGTGTTGTCGGGATGGTACATTGTGCCACGCTGGCCTCAATTTTTAGGAGTCATCAGAATATACGCTAATGGGGTTTTTCATTTAGTTTAAACGATCAATTATAGTGTAAATGAACATTTTAGCTGGCAAAATGCCACAGAAAAATGCTTTATGTGCAATATTGCCTGCTAGAGAGTGCCATGTGTCAACCATTCAGTGTCAGAGGGCTAGGAATTACCATAGAACATCACATTCCAGCAATGAAATGATAGGTCCCCATATTCAAATACAAAAAACAATGGTCAATTTTTAGTTTATAAAATTTATTTTTGAGAGAAAAAGGTTGAAAAATCCTTATGTGTGAGAAATTTCCCCCGGTGGGTGTTGTTAGGGGTGGTGCATTGTGTCACGCTGGCCTAAATTGCTAGGAGTCATCAGAAGAAATGATAATGACGGTTTTTCATTAAGTTTAAACGATCAATTCTAGTGTAAGTTAATATTTTGTTGGGAAAATGCCATATGTGCAATAATGTTCACTAGAGCGTGCCGTGTGTCAACCATTCAGTGTCACAGAGTCGGAAACGAGAGAAAATAATAGCAAGAAAAAATGAAGAGAATATAGAATTAATTCACATGTCTTGTGCATCATTTTTATATATTTTTTACAAACTTAAATCATTCTCTAAGAAAACCTGTCTAAACTATTATTCTCTAAGAAAACATCTCTAGAAATTCTCTAAGAAGGTTCCTCCAAAATGCTAGGATCATATCTCTAAGAAGTGAAGAATTGCTATGTCTGAGTTTATAATACCCTTGTAAAAGCATTATTTAGGGAGGAGGTGTAATTTCTAGTAATTGATTTTCCCCTCTTCACCCGAATTATTGCAGTCATGGGAAACACGCAAATGCTATTCTAGTAAGTGAAACATGGATATTATTCTCGTACTCAAATGACTATTTCAAGAAAGTATTTGCCAGAACAGAATACTGGAAAGGGTTTTATGGACGAAATGTTTAAGTTACAGTTCTATTGGTTAGAAATTGGACTTTTGAGTCGTGATGAGGACATAAATCATTAAAATATGGTGATTCTTTGAGATAAACGAATTGAAAGAAAAATAAAGTCTTGAAACGTCTTGAAGAAAAAAAATTAGCTAGAACAAAGATCTTGAAAAATTTTGAAGCAAAATCTTAAGAAAACTCATGAAGTGTTTTAGAAAAATCTTCTTGAAATAACTTGAGGAAAAACGTCTTACTGAAAAAACGTCTTGAAACGTCTTGAAGAGAAATGTCTTAAGAACCGTCTTGAAAATAAATGTCTTAAGAAATGTCTTGAAGTGTCTTAGAAAACGTCTTGAAACGTCTTCAAGAAAAATTTAATAGAAAAAACGTCTTGAAATGTCTCGAAGAAATATTTCTTAAGAAATGTCTTGAAATGTCTTGAAACATCTTGAAGAAAAATGTGTTAAGAAACCCTTGAAGTTTCGCAGAAAACGTCTTGAAGTGTCTTAGAAAAAACGTCTTAGAAAATGTCTTAAGAAACGTCTTGAAATATCTTAATAAAAATTCCTCTGTCTGGTGCTGTCATTAATTATGACCCAAACGTGCGCTGTCATTATAAAACATATGCGCTGTCATTATGTCAGCGCTGTCATTAAGTTATTTCGGATAAATCCGCTAAGTCACGCATTACGCTCAAATCCAATTACTTAGGTTAAAATCCCCCTATGATGTAACACTTGCTGACTGACATAAGATTGTGCCATTCTCTATTACCAAGCAACCGAATGTAAACATTGATTTAAGACCTCCATCTCGTAGTCTCCTCCCTATGACGTAAGAAACACCTGCTGACAATTTAAAATAAGGCTGTCACGGAAACAAGGCATGTTGTGAAAACTGGGTATGTTATGTAAATCCTATGGGAATATGCTATGGGTTTTCCAGAACCTTAAATACCTACACTACTCATTTTGTGGTTTATTGTGGAAAAAGGGATGCAGGTTTGATCTTTGGCGTCCAGTTCCTTGAAAACTTCCAAGATCATTCTCTAGGTTAATAGTATGACATATTATGATGGTCGAGAGGTGAAAGGGGGCTCCTGATGAAAGTTTCACCTAAAGCTCAAATATCTTGGTCCAAGACCAGTCTAGTGCGTAAAAAATAGTTTGGACTCCGCTCCCCTTACCCACTGGTGCCAGTTAATGATTTATTTGGGAAAGGAGGGGGTAAATGGATTTTCATTGTCTGGGGGGGGGGCAATTTTGGTTTTCTTTCTTTTTTGCAGTGGAAATACCAACAAGGGTATTTCCGATAAAAAATGTCAAAAAAAGTATTCTTCAAAATCTAGGGTTGGACTAGAAATCTAGGGAATAAGTGCCTCCCCCCTCACTTGTGCCACCACCCCTTCCAATAAAATTTGGCCCAAAAAGACTCTGAGCTTCTTCTTATTGGCTTTTCCTAATTTTTAGTCCTCAGGTTAAGGGAATCCCAAAGCAGAAGGAAAAATTTAAAAAGTGTCAATTTCCAACAAAACTGGCCCGAAAAAGGACAAATGACGACCCAAAAAATTTTTTCACTGCCCATTTCGTATAGAACGAATCGTAATACGAACATGAGAGGGAGCTCATTCGTTTGTAAATTGACATTTTGAGTACTCTTTCTAAAGACCGAAGTAATTCTAAAGATCCTTCCATTCTTTTTTCTGGTCTCTCCTGGTCCCCATAAAGTTTGATCAGAATTTTGAGACAAAAATTTTGTCCAGAAAGGTTTTAATTTCTGATAATTATTCCTCCAGGGCTGACAGCACCCTCATAGCCCCATAGCCAATGGCTCTAAATTATGTAAATCGTCCGATTTTCACAAGAAGGTTTTAGTGGAAAAGGCGTTCATGTTTGGTCTTGGCTGTCCGATCAGCTAGATCTAGCGTGCATTTGCAAGGCCAAAGTTTCCAAAATATTCCAATTTTTTACTCTGAACACTATAAACGTACCAGTTTTCATAAAATGGTGCTTGTTGCACCTGCATTTTTAAATTATCTGTATCATCTCAAGAACATCCTGGAGAAATATGTTGAAGCTTTCAGGGTGTGTTGGGACGCAAAATAATCACTAAATTTTGAGTTGGAGGAGAGGAAGAAGTAATTTCAAAGAAAATTATGCGTAAAGCATTTTTTTAGGAAGGGTTATTATTTTCAGGGTTGGGGAAAGGGGAGGGACGGTGTCGTAATTTATTTTTAGGCACCAAAAATTTGTTTATACGTAATTTTATTACATTTTTACGTAATTAGTCGTAAAGGGAATGGGACAAGTAGTGGGGGCATTACGGATTGCACCAAACTCATACAATCGAAGGAGGGATGACGGTTTAACTCTTAGCAACATCTAATACAGATGAGGGTAATAATAAAACAATTGACGCCATAATAGGAGGATAGTCCCTCATTTTTCATGGAAAATCAAATCATTAAAATTAAGAAAGGTATCACATATTTAAAATTAGAAAATATAACCAAAGATAAGGTAAAGTGAAACCAAGTAACCTTAAGATCGGCAGAAAAGATTTCAATTGCAAATATAAAATTTCTAAGCAGTCCAGAATTAAGCATAAATTTTACAAACCAAGAGCAAATTTCACCGAAACCACAAACGCAAGAAAATTATGGGATGACAAAAACAGATTTTTTAAAACAGTTTGAATTAGAACCTTTACCGAAAAATATTAAAACTAAGGTTGGAAATATCTTATGGGACTAAAAATGGACGTTTGTAAGACACAAAGCTGACTATGGTTTAACCCACCTCATTCAATACAAAATATCAACACAAGGACCTCCAATTTAAAAATCACTATATAAGACCCCCTATCATTTAAAATCATTGCTAGATGACCAAATCAAAGAATTTGAAGGTCAGGGTGTTATTAAAGAGGGTGTTAGCTAGTTTTCTTTTCCACTATCAATAGTCAGGAAGAAAGTCAATACATGGAGGTTATGTATAGATTTTAGGGCTTTAAATGCAGTCACGGTAAAAGATGTTATGCAATTGCCACGAATAGATACGATATTAGACTCTCTTGGAGGATCCAAATACGACACTAGTTTTAGGTAATTTTGGAAACCACACTGCCTTTACTTGACGATAAATAAATTTGCCTGATTTTCTTAAAAGATTTGTCAAAGGCTGTACTATTGCCGCATAAGTTTTGGTATATCGTCTGAGATAGCTTAGCAAAACACATGCTTATCTACAATTCTTTATATCTTTGGGAAGTTTTAATTGGTCTATCACCGTGAATTTTTCGGGATCTGGCGATATTGTACCTTGGCTTATAAAATGTCCAAGACTGATCAATTTTGGTACCACAATTTTTAGCTTTTCTGTTTTTAGTTTTAACCCTACTTATTCAAATTTTCCTAGTATTCTTCTAAGCCCAATAAAATGCTACTCTAGATTTTCAGTACATAATATTACGTCATCTAAATAAGCCAATGTATCCTTTTTCTTTTTGTATCTATTCCTGCACTTTTTCCTTGTTTATCGTCTTTTAATACTAAACACATTAGTCGGCTAAAACAGTTTGGGCTGAATTATAAGTCCAAAGCCATACGTTCAAAAAGAACGTTCTTCCATCGTCTAAAATTACTGTTGCCTTGTGCTTTGATTCTTGGTCTAAGGCTATTTGCCAATATCCGGCAATTAGATCAAAACTTGTATAAATAAAAGTTGAAACAGGGATAAAATCCTTTTAATAGACAGTGTTTCACAAACCGTAATACAATTTCTCAAAAAATACTAAATATTTCAGTCACATATATAGTGACCGTCATCAGCAGTAAAACCAAACTTACTAAAGTTTAGTTTTACTACTGATGCGGTTAATTTTGAGTATAAAAAATTAGATTTTTGAGACCGAGGTGGTACTAATATATTTGCAGGGCTTACCTCTGTCCGTTTATTTTTCGGAGTACCTTGGAATATTATAAGTGTTCAAATATCTTATTTTTTGTATTGTATACTATTATTATTATATGTACTGGTTCTGTAAGACTGTTAGACCCCGTGGCACATGTAACCAGACCTTGTATCGTGTATTGCATAATTAAAAGTATTATATTACTACCAACTTCTCTACAACATTATTTATCTTCTCGATTAACTTCCAGTAGGCACGCTTTAGATAATTAGTCAGGTCAAGGCCTAAGGGCACGCTACAGTAGTTTTAATCACCTCAGGACCATAGTTATACCCCTTATAAAGGGCAGAAAAACACCCAATATCAACCTAATTTACAACAGCTGGTGGCATGCGGTAAAACTAGGTCGAGAATACTAAATAAAATTGTAGATAATAACAAAAATAAGTTTACCAGAAGGCAAAATGACATCCCTATCAGCGGTGCTTGAAATTGCCAAAATTATACCAGAATACACGGGAATTTTGGATGTCGATGAATTCGTCGAAGAAATGAAAATTTTTGGCGAATTAACAGAAAAATTTGACAATAAGGTCAAAGAACAATGCGTAGCACCTAGATTAAAGGGAAGTGCGCTAAGACATTTTGAATCAATTAAAGAAAAAGAGCCGAAGGACATTGGCACTATAATAGAATCATTTAAAACAAAGTTCATTGAAACTAGTATTTCAGAGAGGCTAAGAACAGAGCTAGCCACGTTCGATGACTCGAAGAGTATTTGAGAGTATGAAGACAAAATTTGTTCGCCTGTATGCTTACAGTTGGGCAAACGCAGAAGTGACAAGACAGTACAAAAGGTATAATTACATACCTTACGCAAGGGTTACCAAAAAAACTTCTGAGGACAATATTATCACGTAAACCTGAAAATCTCGAGCAGGCTAACACCCTGGTGGAAACAGAGGTAAAAATTAATGAAGCTATGACAAAGTTCGATCAAATGTCAATTATTAGCACAGAAAACCAAGAAAATGTAAACTATGGAAGAGGGCAAAAGCGTGTGATATTTAGAGAGGCAGATCGTGAACAAAAAAAGTGCGGGGAAGGCCGAAATCTCTCACCATGGACTGACCCCTCCTCATTTTGCGGCCAATCCCATGGTGTTAGGTCTTTAATGTCTTGGAATACCAAACATTATGGACATCCACCTCCCCTTCCTGAAGACAATAGTGGAGCAAATAGTAACAGCTCAAGAATATTCGGAAATAGTTAAAGACCCTCTGCGGAACGGCAGATCACTAAGCAATATAAGAAAAGATTTCTTCGTCGTTAATGTGGAAACCAAATCACTCTGCTGCAGATTGTTTGCATAGAATACAAAAAGAAGTCCCAGCATTCAAAACAATACACCAGTATAGAGCATAGGGTGGCAGAAATTCAACAAGGTAGGCAGCAAATAATACTTGGCAAACATCAAATAATATTCCCGAATTTATACTTAGGAATCAAACGGTAAACATTACCCAAGGTCAAAATAGTAACAGTGAAGAAAATTGGGAAAACTACCAAAGCTTTTCAACAAATAATAGTAGTAGAAATGACCCTATTGATCGTGTCAGTACACCAAATATGGGCATAGAGTCCCTAGGGAGATGGTTTTTGTCAGTGAGAATGAAAAAACAGTATTTTTCTCACTTTTATGGATGTTTCTTGGACGGTTATGTGTGTTGGTCAATTTATTTGATGTTTTTCATGGATGTCAGCATCAATTCATGTCTGTTTTATGGTTTTTGTCAGTGAGAATGGAAAAACAGGAATTTTCTCACTTTTATGGATGTTTTCTGGATTATTGAGTCTAACGGGGACAGGGTCAATGACACTTCGTTCAAGATCAATTGATTGTTGTTGTTGTTGTTTTGGCCAAGTGCACGCTCGGGGCGAATGCTAAGATTCAATGACCTCAATTCCCCTTTCGTGAATCAATAATTCCCCTTAGAAACAACAAATTAATTCCCTTTTCTTGACAAATCAATCAACCATGACATCATCTGTCAGACATTTAAAAACTTCGCCCAGAAACAATTCTCCAGGAATAGACCCAAGACATTAATGAACTTCGCCCCGGAAACAATTCTACTGCTCAAACTCCAAAGATATTAATAAACTTCGCCATGGAAACAATTCTCCAAGAAACATCTTAGCGATGAAGAGATTAACACGTGAAAGAGTTTCCCAGTAATTTGAAATGTGACAACGCAGGGATGCCAAAAAAAAGGAACACGCATAAATCGCGTTTAGGGGTTATTTGGGCGAAAGCGTTTTAGACATTTTAGGGAATTATTTCGGCGAAACAGTTAGAGACATTTTAAAAGATGATTTTAGAAGATGTTTTAGAAAAGGATTTGAGGGTGAAACTCTGCGGTCGTTATAATACACAAGCTACATTTAAAAAGTGTCTCGAGGTCCCTACCCCCACCCCAAAAGGCTCAGAACCCCAAAACCCACACCCGCAGAAAGCCCACGCGCCCCACAGGGACCCCGCGCGCCCCAACGCCCACCCCGCCCTCAAGGCCCCCCAGACCCCCAAAGGCCCTCCCCGGCCCCCAAAGAGTCCCCTCCCCATTTTGTTAATACTTTTTTATGCACTTTATTATATCTTTTCCGAACAAGTTCCTTTCTTAATGTCATTCCTTAACCCATTTTTAGAAGTTGAAGTACCCATCCTTTTCACCCACAACTTTACTTTACAGCTTTTTGGATACCTTAACACCAAGCAATAGTTTTCAAAAGACATTTCAGAGCAACTTCTTTTCTTAATGTTCCCTTCTAAACCCATTTTCCAACTTGAAGTACCTGTCCTTTTCACCCACAACTTTACATTACAGCTCTTTGGATACCTCAACACCAAGAAGTACCTTTCAAAAGACATTTCAGAGCATGTTCATTACATTATGTCCCTACTCCCCATATATTAAAAGTTGAAGGAACAATCTTTTTTCAGCAACAAATATACTTCACAGATTTTTGGATATCTCAAAACCAAGAGAGAACTTTCAAAAGGCATTTCACATCACGATCCTTTCTGAGTATCACACAAAAAACTATTATATTATTTTAGATAAAAAAAATTTTCACACACACCATCACTTTACAGCTTTTTGGTTACCTAAACACCATGAAATTCCTTTCAAGAAGCATTTCAGCGCAACTCCTTTTCTTAGTGACCGTCCTAAACCCATTTTACAACTTGAAGTACCTGTCCTTTTCACCCACAACTTTACTATATGACTTTTTGGATACCTCAACACCAAGAAATACTTTTCAAAAGACATTTCAGAGCAAGTTCTTTACGTAATGTCCCTCCTAAACCCATTTTCCAACTTGAAGTATCCATTCCTTTCACCGACAACTTTACTTTACAGCTTTTTGGATACCTCAACACCAAGAAATACCTTTCAAAAGGCATTTCAGAGCAAGTTCATTTCTTAATCTCCATTCTAAGCCCATTTTCCAAGTTGAAGCATCCTTCCTTTTCACCCATAACTTTACTTTACAGCTATTTGGTTACATCAACACCAAGCAATACCTTTCAAAAGGCATTTCAGTGCAACATCTTTATTTAACATCCCTTCTAAACCCATTTTCCAACTTGAAGTACCCATCCTTTTCACCCACAACTTTACTTTACAGCATTTTGGATACGTCAACACCAAGAAATAATTTTCAAAAGACATTTCAGTGCAAGTTCTTTTCTTAATTTCCCTCCTAAACCCATTTTACAAGTTGAAGTACCCATCCTTTTCACACACAACTTTACTTTACATGTTTTCGGATACCTCAACACCAAGTAATACTTTTAAAAAGTCATTTCAGAGCAAGTTCCTTTCTTAATGTCCATTCTAAGCCCATTTTCCAACTTGAACCATCCTTCCTTTTCACCCACAACTTTTCCTTACAGCTTTTTGGATACATCAACACCAAGAAATACCTTTCAAAAGGCATTTCAGAGCAACATCTTTTCTTAATATCCCTTCTAAACCCATTTTCCAACTTGAAGTTCCCATCCTTTTCACCCACAGCTTTACTTTACAGGTTTTGGATACCCCAACACCAAGAAATACTTTTCAAAAGACATTTCAGAGCAAGTTCCTTTCTTAATGTCCCTTCTAAACCCATTTTACAAGTTGAAGTACCCATCCTTTTCACTCACAACTATCCTTTGCATGTTTTTTGATACCTCAACACCAAGAAATACGTTTCAAAAGCTATGTCAGAGCAAGTTCCTTTCTTAATGTCCCTTCTAAAACCATTTTACAACTTGAAGTACCCATCCTTTTCACTCACAACTATACTTTACAGTTTTTTGGATACCTCAACACCAAGAAATACCTTTCAAAAGCCATTTCAGAGCAAGTTCCTTTCTTAATGTCCCTTCTAAGCCCATTTTACAACTTGAAGTACCCTTCCTTTTCACCCACAACTTTACTTTACAGTTTTTGGGATACCTGAGCACCAAGAAATACCTTTCAAAAGGCATTTCAGAGCAAGATCCTTTCTTAATGCCCCTTCTAAACCCATTTTCCAACTTGAAGCATCCTTCCTTTTCACCCAAAGCTTAACTTTACAGCTTTTTGGTTACCTCAACACCAAGAAATACCTTTCAAAAGGCATTTCAGAGCAAGTTTCTTTCTTAATGTCCCTCCTAAACCCATTTTCCAACTTGAAGTATCCATCCTTTTCACTCACAACTTTACTTTACGACTTTTTGCACACCTCAGCACCAAGAAATACTTTTCAAAAGACATTTCAGAGCAAGTTACTTTCTTAATGTCCCTTCTAAACCCATTTTACAAGTTGAAGCATCCTTTCTTTTCACTCACAACTTTACTTTACAGCTTTTTTTGATACCTCAACACCAAGTAATACCTTTCAAAAGGCATTTCAGAGCAAGTTCCTTTCTTAATGTCCCTTCTAAGCCCATTTTCCAACTTGAAGCATCCTTCCTTTTCACCCATAACTTTACTTTACAGCTTTTTGGATACCTCAACACCAAGAAATACCTTTCAAAAGGCATTTCAGAGCAACTTCTTTTCTTAACATCCCTTCTAAACCCATTTTCCAACTTGAAGTACCCATCCTTTTCACCCACAACTTTACTTTACAGGTTTTGGATACGTCAACACCAAGAAATACTTTTCAAAAGACATTTCAGAGCAAGTTCCTTTCTTAATGTCCCTCCTAAACCCATTTTACAAGTTGAAGTACCCATCCTTTTCACTCACAACTATACTTTACATGTTTTTGGATACCTCAACACCAAGAAATACCTTTCAAAAGCTATTTCAGAGCAAGTTCCTTTCTTAATGTCCCTGCTAAACCCGTTTTACTACTTGAAGTACCCATCCTTTTCACTCACAACTATACTTTACAGTTTTTTGGATACCTCAACACCAAGAAATACCTTTCAAAAGCCATTTCAGAGCAAGTTCCTTTCTTAATGTCCCTTCTAAACCCATTTTACAACTTGAAGTACCCTTCCTTTTCACCCACAACTTTACTTTACAGTTTTTGGGATACCTCAGCACCAAGAAATACCTTTCAAAAGGCATTTCAGAGCAAGATCCTTTCTTAATGCCCCTTCTAAACCCATTTTCCAACTTGAAGCATCCTTCCTTTTCACCCACAGCTTTACTTTACAGCTTTTTGAATACCTCAACACCAAGAAATACTTTTCAAAAGGCATTTCACAGCAAGTTTCTTTCTTAATATCCATACTAAACCCATTTTACAACTTGAAGTATCCATCCTTTTCACTCACAACTTTACTTTACGACTTTTTGCACACCTCAACACCATGAAATACTTTTCAAAAGACATTTCAAAGCAACTTACTTTCTTAATGTCCCTTCTAAACCCATTTTACAAGTTGAAGTATCCTTCCTTTTCACTCACAACTTTACTTTACAGCTTTTTTTGATACCTCAACACCAAGAAATACCTTTCAAAAGGCATTTCAGAGCAACTTCCTTTGTTAATGTCCCTTCTAAACCCATTTTCCAAGTTGAAGTACCCATCCTTTTCACCCACAACTTTACTTTACAGCTTTTTCGGATACCTCAACACCAAGAAATACCTTTCAAAAGGCATTTCAGAGCAAGTTCCTTTCTTAATATCCCTTCTAAACCCATTTTCCAAGTTGAAGTACCCATCCTTTTCACCCACAACTTTACTTTTTAGCTTTTAGGATACCTCAACACCAAGAAATACTTTTCAAAAGGCATTTCAGAGCAAGTTCCTTTCTTAATGTCCCTTCTAAACCCATTTTACAAGTTGAAGTACCTATCCTTTTTCACCCACAACTATACTATACAGCTTTTTCGATACCTCAACACCAAGAAATACTTTTTCAGACATTTCAGAGCAAGTTCCTTTCTTATGTCCCTTCTAAACCTATTTTCCAACTTGAAGTACCAATCCTTTTCACCCACAACTTTACTTTACAGCTTTTTGGTTACCTCAACACCAGGAAATACTTTTCAAAAGGCATTTCAGAGCAAGTTCCTTTCTTAATGTCCCTCTTAAACCCATTTTCCAACTTGAAGTATCCTTCCTTTTCACCCACAACTTTACTTTACAGCTTTTTGGATACCTCAACACCAAGAAATACCTTTCAAATGGCATTTCAGAGCAAGCTTCTTTCTTAATGTCCCTTCTAAACCAATTTTACAAGTTGAAGAATCTATCCTTTTCACCCACAGCTTTACTTTATAGCTTCTTGGATACCTCAGCACCAAGAAATACTTTTCAAAAGACATTTCAGAGCAAGTTCCTTTGTTAATGTCCCTTCTAAACCCATTTTCCAAGTTGAAGCATCCATCCTTTTCACCCGCAACTATACTTTACGGCTTTTTAGATACCTCAGCACCAAGAAATACCTTTCAAAGGGCATTTCAGAGCAAGTTCCTTTCTTAAGTCCCTTCTAAAGCCATTTTCAACTTGAAGTACCAATCCTTTTCACCCACAACTTTACTTTACAGCTTTTAGGATACCTCAACACCAAGAAATACCTTTCAAAGGGCATTTCAGAGCAAGTTACTTTCTTAATGTCCCCTCCTAAACCCATTTTATAAGTTGAAGCATCCTTCCTTTTCACCCACAACTTTACTTTACAGCTTTTTGGATACCCCAACACCAAGAAATACCTTTCAAAAGGCATTTCAGAGCAACTACTTTTCTTAATATCCCTTCTAAAACCATTTTCAAATTGGAAGTACCCATCTTTTTCACCCAGAACTACACTTCACAGCTTTTTGGATACATCAACACCAAGCAATACTTTTCAAAAGACATTTCAGAGCAAGTTACTTTCTTAATGTCCCTCCTAAACCCATTTTACAAGTTGAAGCATCCATCCTTTTCACCCACAACTTTACTTTACAGCTTTTTTTACACGACATAATATCATGCAAGATTCCACTTCAGTTCAGATTTTTCTCAAAGAGATGAAAACATTTAAAATACTGTTCCAAATTTTTTTATAGAAAATAGAAAGTTCAAGTTACCTTCTGAATTTTATCAAAGAACTTACAGTTCAATTTTAATTTCTCCAGAGAAAATAAAATCTTCCACTTCACTTCTTAATTTCACAAAGACACAAGGAAGTTTAAAGTTCTATTTGAAATTTTTCCGTAGAAGATAGAAAAAACTATACCATACTTGTGAATATTTTCCCGGAAGATAAAAACTTCTACTTCAATTTTAAATGTTCTCAACGAAGTGAAGTAAAGTTCAAGTTCTAGTCTGAATTTTCTCAATGAAAAAGAAATTAGTTATTGATCAATTCCATTTTTTCCAAATAATATAAAAAGGTTCCACTTCAGTTCAGATTTTTCTCCAAGATATGAAAAAATTTTAAATACTGTTCCAGAGTCTTAGCTTAGAGTTTTTTTGGAGTTCTAGTTTAGTTTAGTTTTAGTTAAGAGTTTAGAGTTTTAGCCTAGAGTCTTAGCTTAGAGTTTTAGTTAGAGTTGAAGTTTAGTTTAGTAATAGTTAAGAGTTTAGAGTTTTACGTTAGAGTGTTAGCTTAGAGTTTTTGACAGAGTTCTAGTTTAGTGTTCTTTTATTTAATAATTTATAGTTTTATCTTAAAGTCTTATCTTATAGTTTTTTTTAGAGGTGAAGTTTAGTTTATTTATAGTTAAGAATTTAGAGTCTAGCTTAGAGTCATAGCCTAGAGTTTTAGTTAAAGTTATAGTTTAGTTAAGTTATATTTAAGAGTTTAGAGTTTTAGCTTAGAGTCATAGCTTAGAGTTTTTGTTAGAGTTCTAGTTTAGTTTAGTTTTAGTTAAGAGTTTAGTGTTTTACCTTTGAGTCTTAGTTTAGAGTTTATGTTAAAGTTCTAGTTTAGTTTAGTTTTAGTTAAGAGTTTAGTGTTTCAGCATAGAGTCTTAGCTTAGAGTTTTTGTTAGAGTACTAGTTTTACTTAAGAGTTTAGAGTTTTAGCTTAGAGTCTTAGCTTAGAGTTTTTGTTAGACTTCTAGTTTAGTTTAGTTTTAGTTAAGAGTTTAGTGTTTAGTGTTTTTAGCTTATAGTCTTAGTTTAGAGTTTTTGTTGAACTTCTAGTTTAGTTTAGTTTTAGTTTAGAGTTTTATCTTATACTTAGAGTTTTAATTAGATCTATAGTTTAGTTTTAGGTAATAGTTTATAGTTTTTATATTAGAGTCTTAGCTTTTAGATTAGAGTAATAGCTTAGTTTTATTTAGAGTTATAGTGTAGTTTAGTTTTATTTAATAGCTTAGAGTTTTAAAATAGAGTCTTATCTTAGAGTTTTAGTTAGAGTTAAAGTTTAGTCTAGTTACAGTTAAGAATTTGGAGTTTTAGCTTAGAGTAATAGCTTAGAGTTTTACTTAAAGTTATAGTTTGGTTAAGTTTTAGTTAATAGTTTCGAGTTTTAGCTGATTCTTAGCTTAGAGTTTTGTTAGAGATCCATTTTAGTTTAATTTTAGTTAATAGTATTAGCTATATTATTACATTATATTATTATATTATTGTTTTTTTTAGATTTATAGTTTAGTTTAATTTTAGTTAAGAGTTTGATGTTTTACCTTTGAGTTTCAGTTAGAGTTCTAGTTTAGTTTACTTTTAGTTAAGAGTTTGGTGTTTTACCTTAGAGTCTTAGCTTAGAGTTTTAGTTAGAGTTCTAGTTTACTTTAGTTCTAGTTAAAGAGTTTAGAGTTTTAGCCTAGAGTCTTAGCTTAGATTTTTTGTTAGAGTTCTAGTTTAGTTTTAGTTAAGAGTTTAGAGTTTTTAGCTTAGAGTCTTAGCTTAGAGTTTTTGTTGAAGTTCTAGTTTAGTTTAGTTAATAGTTTAGAGTTTAAGCTTGGAGTCTTAGCTTAGAGTTTTTGTTAGAGCTGAAGTTTAGTTTAGTAATAGTTAAGAGCTAAGAGTTTTAGCTTAGAGTCTTAACTTAGAGTTTTTGTTAGAGTTCTAGTTTAGTTTATATATAGTTAAGCGTTTTGAGTTTTACCTTAGAGACTTAGATTTGAGTTTTAGTTTAGTTTAGTTTTAGTTAAGAGTTTAGAGTTTTTTAGCTTGGAGTCTTAGCTTAGAGTTTTTGCTAGAGTTCTAGTTTAGTTTAGTTTTAGTTAAGAGTTTTGTGTTTTACCTTAGAGTCATAGCTTAGAGTTTTAGTTGGAGCTGTAGTTTAGTTTAGTTTTAGTTAAGAGTTTAGAATTTTAGCTTAGAGTCTTAGCTTAGAGTTTTTGTTAGAGTTATATTTTAGTTTATTTTTAGTTAAGAGTTTAGAGTTTTTATCTTATAGTCTTTTCTTAGAGTTTTTTTTGAATATCTAGTTTATTTTAGTTTTAGTGAAGAGTTAAAAGTTTTATCTTAGAGTCTTAGCTTAGAGTTTTTGTTAGAGTTTTAGTTTAGTTTTAGTTAAGATTTTAGAGTTTTAGCTTAGAGTCTTAGCTTAGAGTTATATTTAGAGTTGAACTTTTGTTTAGTTATAGTTAAGAATTTAGAGTTTTTAGCTTAGAGTCGTAGTTTAGAGTTTTTGTTAGAGTTCTAGTTTAGTTAAGTTAAGAGTTTATAGTTTTATCATTTAGCCATATCTTAGAGTTTATGCTGAAGTTGAAGTTTAATTTAGTCATAGTTAAGAATTTAGAGTTTTTAGCTTAGAGTCTTAGCTTAGAGTTTTACTTAGAGTTCTAGTTTAGTTTAGTTTTAGTTAAGAGTTTAGAGTTTTAGCTTAGAGTCATAGTTTAGAGTTTTTGTTGAAGATCTAGTTTAGTTAAGAGTTTAGAGTTATACCTTACTGTGTTAGCTTAGAGTTTTACTAATAGTTTTAGTTTATTATTTTTTTTGTTTAGGTTTTTTAGTTTTATATTTTAGTCATATATTATAGTTTAAGTTATAGTTATGGCATATTTTAGTTTTAGTTAAGAGTTTAGAGTTTTACATTAAAGTCTTAGCTTAGAGTTTTAGTTAGATTTCTAGTTTAGTTTAGTTTTAGTTAAGAGTTTTGAGTTTTACCTTAAAGTCTTAGATTAGAGTTTTCGTTAGAGTTGAGGATTTTCCGGCGAGTTTGGTTAGGTTAGGTTAGGTTAGACTAGATTAAGTTAGGTTAGATTAGGTTAGGTCAGCTTAGGTAATTTAGGTTAGGTTAGCTAAGTTAGGTTAGGTTAGATTAGCTAGTAAACATCTCTCCATGTTTAAGCTAGGTTAGGTTAGGCTAGATTAAGTTATGTTAGGTTAGGTTAAGTTAGGTTAGGTTAGCCTACGTACGCGCGCGTACGTAGGCTAACCTAACCTAACTTAGCCTAACATAACCTAACAAGTGGAATATTTTTATTTTCTCTGGAGAAATTAAAATTGAACTGTAAGTTCTTTGACAAAATTCAGAAGGTAACTTGAACTTACTATTTTCTACGAAAAATTTGGAACAGTATTTTAAATTTTTTCATCTCTTTAAGAAAAATCTGAACTGAAGTGGAATCTTGCATGATATTGTGTCGTGTAAAAAAGTTGTAAAGTAAAGTTGTGGGTGATAAGGATAAAAGCTTCAACTTGTAAAATGGGTTTAGGAGGGACATTAAGAAAGGAACTTGCTCTGATATGCCTTTTGAAAAGTATTGCTTGGTGTTGATGTATCCAAAAAGCGGTGAAGTATTGTTCCGGGTGAAAAAGATGGGTACTTTAAATTGGAAAATGGTTTTAGAAGGGATATTAAGAAAAGTAGTTGCTCTGAAATGCCTTTTGAAAGGTATTTCTTGGGGTTGGGGTATCCAAAAAGCTGTAAAGTAAAGTTTTGGGTGAAAAGGAAGGTTGCTTAAACTTGTAAAATAGGTTTAGGAGGGACATTAAGAAAGGAACTTGCTCTGAAATGTCTTTGGAAAAGTATTTTTGGGTGTTGAGGTATCCAAAAACCTGAAAAGTAAAGTTGTGGGTGAAAAGGATTGGTACTTCAAGTTGGAAAATGGGTTTAGAAGGGACATAAGAAAGGAACTTGCTCTGAAATGTCTTGAAAGGTATTTCTTGGTGTTGAGGTATCCAAAAAGCTGTAAAGTATAGTTGTGGGTGAAAAAGATGGATGCTTCAACTTGGAAAATGGGTTTAGAAGGGACATTAACAAAGGAACTTGCTCTGAAATGTCTTTTGAAAAGTATTTCTTGGTGTTGAGGTATCCAAAAAGTTGTAAAGTAAAGTTGTGGGTGAAAAGGATGGATGCTTCAACTTGTAAAATGGGTTTAGAAGGGACATTAACAAAGGAACTTGCTCTGAAATGCCCTTTGAAAGGTATTTCTTGGTGTTGAGGTATCCAAAAAGCTGTAAAGTAAAGTTGTGGGTGAAAAAGAAGGATACTTCAAGTTGGAAAATGGGTTTAGGAGGGACATTAAGAAAGGAACTTGCTCTGAAATGCCTTTTGAAAGGTATTTCTTGGTGTTGGGGTATCCAAAAAGCTGTAAAGTAAAGTTGTGGGTGAAAAGGATTGGTACTTCAAGTTGGAAAATGGGTTTAGAAGGGACATAAGAAAGGAACTTGCTCTGAAATGTCTTGAAAAGTATTTCTTGGTGTTGAGGTATCCAAAAAGCTGTAAAGTAAAGTTGTGGGTGAAAAAGGATAGGTACTTCAACTTGTAAAATAGGGTTAAGGAAGGACATTAAGAAAGGAACTTGTTCTGAAATGCTTTTTGAAAGGTATTTCTTGGTGTTGAGGTATAAAAAAAGCTGAAAAGTATAGTTGTGGGTGAAAAGGATGGGTACTTCAAGTTGTAAAATGGGTTTAGAAATGACATTAAAAAAGAACTTGCTCTGAAATGCCTTTTGAAAGGTATTTCTTGGTGTTGAGGTATCCTAAAAAGCTGTAAAGTAAAGTAGTGGGTGAAAAGGATGGGTACTTCAACTTGGAAAATGGGTTTAGAAGGGACATTAACAAAGGAAGTTGCTCTGAAATACCTTTTGAAATGTATTTCTTGGTGTTTAGTTATCCGAAAAAGCTGTAAGTAAAGTTGTGTGTGAAAAGAAAGGCTGCTTCAACTTGTAAAATGGGTTTTGAAGGGACATTAAGAAAGTAACTTGCTCTGAAATGTCTTTTGTAAAGTATTTCTTGGTGCTGAGGTGTGCAAAAAGTCGTAAAGTAAAGTTGTGAGTGAAAAGGATGGGTACTTCAAGCTGGATGTTACAACTTCAATGGGTTTAGGAGGGACATTAAGAAAGGAACTTGCTGTGAAATGCCTTTTGAAAGGTATTTCTTGGTGTTGAGGTATCCAAAAAGCTGTAAAGTAAAGCTGTGGGTGAAAAGGAAGGATGCTTCAAGTTGTAAAATGGGTTTTGAAGGAACATTAAGAAAGGATCTTGCTCTGAAATGGCTTTTGAAAGGTATTTCTTGGTGCTGAGGTATCCAAAAAACTGTAAAGTATAGTTGTGTGTGAAAAGGATGGGTACTTCAAGTTGTAAAATGGTTTTAGAAGGGACATTAAGAAAGGAACTTGCTCTGAAATAGCTTTTGAAAGGTATTTCTTGGTGTTGAGGTATCCAAAAACATGTAAAGTATAGTTGTGAGTGAAAAGGATGGGTACTTCAAGTTGTAAAATGGGTTTAGAAGGGACATTAAGAAAGGAACTTGCTCTGAAATGGCTTTTGAAAGGTATTTCTTGGTGTTGAGGTATCCAAAAACATGTAAAGTATAGTTGTGAGTGAAAAGGATGGGTACTTCAACTTGTAAAATGGTTTTAGAAGGGACATTAAGAAAGGAACTTGCTCTGAAATTCCCTTTGAAAGGTATTTCTTGATGTTGGGGTAACCAAAAAGCTGTAAAGTATAGTTATGAGTGAAAAGGATGGGTACTTAAACTTGTAAAATGGGTTTAGGAGGGACATTAAGAAAGAAACTTGCTCTGAAATGTCTTTTGAAAAGTATTTCTTGGTGTTGAGGTATCCAAAAGCAGTAAAGTAAAGTTGTGGGTGAAAAGGATGGGTACTTCAAGTTAGAAAATGGGTTTAGAAGGGACATTATGAAAGGAACTTACTCTGAAATGCCTTTTGAAAGGTATTTCTTGGTGTTGAGGTATCCAAAAAGCTGTAAAGTAAAGTTGTGGGTGAAAAAGATGGATGCTTCGAGTTGGAAAATGGGCTTAGAAGGGACCTTAAGAAAAGAACTTGCTCTGAAATGCATTTTGATAGCTAATTCTTGGTTTTGATGTGTCCAAAAAGAATTATAGTATAGTTGTTGGTAAGAATGAACTTTATTTCAAGTTGTAACAAGTTTTTAGGACGTTTACTATGAAAATGCCGTGAGCTGAAATGATTCTTGTTAGGTCTTTCATTGTTTTGACTTATAAAAAAAGCTATAAAGTGAAGTTGTGGGTTAAAATTATTTGTATCTCAACTAATAAAATAGGTTTTGGAGGGACATTAAGAATGGAACTTGCTGTGATATGTGTTTTGAAAGGTACTTATTGGTGTTGAGGTATCAAAAAATCTGTAAAGTAAAGTTGTGGGTGAAAAAGATGGGTACTCCAACTTTTAAAATAGGTTTAGGAGGGACATTAAGAAAGGAACTTGCTCTGAAATGTCTTTTGAAAGGTATTTCTTGGTGTTGAGGTATCCAAAAAGCTGTAAAGTTGTTGGTGAAGATGACATTTACTTAACAATTTAAAATTTTTTTAGAATGTAACATTAAGATTAGAAGGTTCTCTGAAGTGTCTTTTGAAATCTATTTTTTGGTGTTTATTTATAAAAAAATCTGTAAATAATATTTTTGGTTGAAGAGAATTGGTACCTCGACTTGTAAAAATAGGTTAAGTAATGAAATTAAGAAAAGGAACTTGTTCTGAAAAGATAAAGTGCATAAAAAAGTATTAACAAAATGGTGGCTCAGGGGGCTCTTTGGGGGCCCGGGGTGGCCCTTGGGGGGTCGGGGGGGCCTTGAGAGCGGGGTGAGCCTTGGGGAGCCGGGGGTACGTTGGGAGACCGATTATTTTTTTCAGGGCGGAGTTAGAGGGATTAGAGGCTTTTGGGATTAGGGTAGGGGACCCCAAGACATTTTTTAAATGGAGCTTGTGTATTATAACGACCGCAGAGTTTCACCCTCAAAATCTTTTCTAACAAATCTTGTAAAGTCTTTGTTTAAAGTTTTTAACTATTTCTGCGAAATAAGTTCCTTAACCTTATAAATCTTTTTCGCACAAATAACTCCTATGCGTACTATCTGAGTGTTTCGGTTGTTTTTGGCATCCCTGTGCTGTCACATTTCAAATTACTGGGAAACCCTTTCACGCGTTAATCTCTTCATCGCTAAGATGTTTCTTGGAGAATTGTTTTCATGGCGAAGTTTATTAATATCTTTGGAGTTCGATCAGTAGAATTGTTTCCGGGGCGAAGTTCATTAATGTCTTGGGTCTATTCCTGGAGAATAGTTTTTTGGGCGAAGTTTTGAAATGTCTGACAGATGATGTCATGGTTGATTGATTTGTCAAGAAAGGGGAATTAATTTGTTGTTTCTAAGGGGAATTATTGTTTCACGAAAGGGGAATTGAGGTCATTGAATCTTAACATTCACCCCGAGCGTGCACTTGGCCAAAACAACAACAACAACAATCAATTGATCTTGAACGAAGTGTCATTGACCCTGTCCCCGTTAGACTCAATAATCCAGAAAACATCCATCAAAGTGAGAAAATTCCTGTTTTTCCATTATCACTGACAAAAACCATAAGACAGACATAAATTGATGTTGACATCCATGAAAAACATCAAATAAATTGACCAACACTCATAACCGTCCAGGAAACATCCATAAAAGTGAGAAAATTCCTGTTTTTTCATTCTCACTGACAAAAACCATCTCCCTATGGACTCTATGCCCATATATGGTGTACTGACACGATCAATAGGGTCATTTCTACTAATAGTGGGCATTTAAACGGAAGAGCTAGCCTGCAAGGGTCACCAGAGCTGTACCTTTTCAAAGACCACTTTATAGTTTAGAATGTTGTGATACGGAGATAAATAATAACTTACCGATTTTGTGTTATTTTAAAATTGAGTGTTTACAACATTTACCATGTATACTTGATGCAGGTGTTTCAAAATCCTTAATTAGAGATGATGTTTTTAGAAGGTTTCCCCCTAGTGCACAAAAACCCGTTAGGAGATACCCTGACAGAATACCCTGACATCCGTAACAGGTCACAAACTGACAATTTTGGGGGAATGTCCTTTAAAATTTAGCAGAGGGAATAATTAAATAACGGTTACAGCGATACTATGTAAGCAGCTACCATTCCCTTGTATTTTAGGAATAGACGCTATAAGAAATGTGGAATCGTGTGGAAGCTACTATTCAATAATATAACCATAACCAAGCCAAACAAAACTGATAGACAAGTTTGCGGAACAACAGATAAAAATAGTGAAAATCTGAATACAATTTAAAATTAAATGGGAAAATAACAATCGAAGAAGGGATGACGGCTCAAGACTTAGCAACATATAATACAAAGGAGGGTAATAACAAAACATTTGACGCCGTAATAGGAGGATACACTCTGGAGGAGTATCCCTCATTTCTCATCGAAAATCAAATCATTAAAATTGAGAAAGGTATCGCATATTTAAAATTAGCAAACGTAAGCAATAATAAGGTAAAGCTAGCCCAAGTAACCTTAAGATCGGCAGAAAAGATTTCAGATACAGATATAAAATCTTTAAGCAGTCCAGAATTAAGCAAAAATTTTACAAGCCAAAAGCAAATTTCACCGAAACCACAAACACAAGAAAATTACGCGATGACAAAAAATGATTTTTTAAAACAATTTAAATTAGAACCTTTACCGAAAAATATTAAAACCCAGGTTGGAAATATCTTATGGGACTATAAATGGACGTTTGCAAGACATAAAGCTGACTATGGTTTAACCCACTTCATTCAGTACAAAATACCAACGCAAGGACCTCCAATTCAAAAATCACCATATAATACCCCCTATCATTTAAGATCATTGCTAGATGACCAAATCAAAGAATTAGAAGGACAGCGTGTTATTAAAGAGGATACTAGCGAGTGTTGTTTTCCACTATTAATAGTCAGGAAGAAAGTCAATACAAGAAGGTTATTTATAGATTTTAGGGATTTAAATGCAGTCATGGTAAAAAATGTTATGCATTTGCCACGAATAGATACGGTATTAGATTCGCTTGGAGGATTCAAATACTACAATAGTTTTAGATAATTTTGGAGACCACACTGCCTTTGCATGACGATAAATAAAAGTTTAAATAGGGGTAAAATCCTTTTAATAGACAGTGTTTCACAAACAGTGATAAAATTTCACAAAAAATACTAAATATTTCTGTAACATATGCAGTGACCGTCATCAGAAGTAAAACTAAACTTTAGTAAGTTTAGTTTTACTACTGATGACGGTCACTATATATCTGACCGAAATATTTAGTATTTTTTTAGAAATTTTATTACTGTTTGTGAAACACTGTCTTTTAAAAGGATTTTATCCCTGTTTGAACTTTTATTTATACTAGTTTTGACCTAATAGCCGGATATTGGCAAATAGCCTTAGACCAAGAAAGAAAGCACAAGGCAACAATAATTTTAGACGATGGAAGAACGTTCTCTTTTGAACCTATGGGTTTTGGGTTATCATTCAGTCAAAACTGCTTTAGCCGACTAATGTATTTAGTATTAAAAGACGATGAAAAAGGAAAAATGAAGAGATGAAGGAAAAAGCACAGGATTAGATATAAAAAGAAAAAAGGATACATTAGCTTATTTAGATGACGTAATATTATCTACTGAAAATCTAGAGTGGCATTTAATTGGGCCTAGAAGAATACTAGGAAAATTTGAAAAAGTAGGTTTAAAAATAAAACCAGAAAAGCTAAAAATTGTGTTACCAAAATTGATCGTTCTTGGACATTTTATAAACCAAGAGACTATTTCGCCAGATCCCAAAAAACTCACGGTGATAGAGCAACTAAAACGACCCAAAGATTAAAAAAAGTTGTATATGTTTTGCTAAGCTATTTCAGACGATATACCAAAACTTATTTGGCAATAGCACAGCCTTTCACAAATCTTTTAAGAAAGTTAGGCAAATTTTAATGTCCAACAGACACTATAGAAGTACTGGAAAAACTCAAAAGGGAATTATTGAAGGCTTTGGTTGCCAGATAGGTCACAAGAATTCTGGTTGCAAATGGACGCGCAACCAGATTCCGCCTCTTCCGCCTTATAATACTAAGTGCAAATCTAGCAATGATCTTAAATGATAGGGGGTCTTATATGGTGATTTTTTAATTGGAGGTCCTTGCGTTGGTATTTTGTATTGAATGAGGTGGGTTAAACCATAGTCAGCTCTGTGTCTTACAAACGTCCATTTATAGTCCCATAAGATGTAAAATTGTAATGCAAACTTTGTAAAGTATCTAAATATTGAGTCAAAGCATTTGACGAGCATTAGTTTTGTACAACAGATTTTTAATAGTAGTTTCCTATAGTATTTCGTTTGTATAGGAAGGGGGATTGATATTCATATGAATTAAAAGTCTGTGTAATTTTAGTCCTCTGACCAAAGCTGGAATCATCCCCAAAGGCAGGAAGGAAAATATCCTTGAATGCATACGTATCTTAATCACCATTTTATTAAGAACACCTTTTTTATTTTGTTTTTTTGCAACAGTTTTTTGCTTAAAAAAATGTATGTCAAGGCCATTTATCGAAAGGAGTTTTGTCCTTTTTTAGTTTTTTTATTGTTTTTTTCCTAAAAAAAATTAAGAAAAACGGTTTTAATTTTTGGTTTGAGTTTTGTTTTAAATGAGGCTCCCTTAGTAATGACGTCATACTTTAACTGTTCTTATGGTCTGACTATCCTTAATTCTGCCCTAGGATAGACGGATGGATGGATTATAGACTATCTATCTAAAAAAGAAAATGACTTCTTTTTTAAAGAAACCAGAAAAAAGCTTAGACCAGTTTTGCCTCTGACTCAGACTATCTGTCTTGGCTTTTCTCCAATTAGCCATGGCTGGACGGCAACTTGTTTTTAATTCAAAAATCAACGGAACAGATAAAAAACCTTTCCATACGGAACAAATTTTAAGCCCCTTCTGCTCTTTAAAAAACTCCCAGGAAGTTTTAAATTGATTCTCACAATCGTACCCAAGAAATTAGAGATTTGTCAAGTTGAAAGTATTGAGGAATACATTGTCTTTTAATTTACCTCACTAATTCCCCTTTTATGTTATTCAAATTTCCACTCCAACTAAAGGTAGCAAAGCCTTTAAATCGGTTAGAGATACACACTTATTCGGATCAACACATCCCCCATTAATGAAATTAATTAAAAAAAATTTGTCCACAAAATAAGTTTTTCAAAGAAAAATAAAGAAATACATTAAACAAAAAATTAGCAAAAATGAAATCAAATAATCTACCCAGCGTGAAACTATTACAAATCAGCATCTATAAATAAATGAAACCCAAAAGAAGCAGAAATTACAGTAAATAACCGAGTCAAACACAAAACGGGCAGAAATTAACATAAGTTGGGCGCAAGATCCCTATGCCTTCCCAAGGCCAGAACAAAATTTGCACTTTACTGAAAAAAAATATAAATGTTTTTACTTTTATAACTTTAATAAATCAAATAATATTAACATTTTGATTACTATATATCAGTATATGTATATTAAACTGACAATGCACATTCATTTGTATTTTTTCAGTAAAGTGCAAATTTTGTTCTGGCCTTGGGAAGGCGTAGGGGTTTTGCACCCAACTTATGTTAATTTCAGCTCGTTTCGAAATTGACTCGGCTATCTATTGTAATTTCTGTTCGTTTTGGGTTTCATTTATTTATCGATGTTGATTTGTGGTAGTTTCACGCTTGGTAGATTATTTGATTATATTTTTACTCATTTTTTGTTTAATGGAGTTCTTTACTTTTCTTTGAAAAACTTACTTTGTGCAAAAAGTTTTTTTAATTAATTTCTGTTCGTTTTATATTGACATAGTCTTTTCAGAGAAAAAGAAAATAACACTTTAAATCTTATCGTTTTTTAAGACTTTATAGTTTGGCCTGCTATTTGTATGCTGGAGAAAAATTCGCAGCAATTTTTAACAACATACACCCTTTTATAAATCTGGGCACAAAAAGTGCTGTTTAATTTAGTTTCATACCTCCTCTAGTTGACTTGAAATGGAAAACTTGATACCATTCGCAAAAAAATCTGTTTACTTTCTTTGATAGCTTGGATACAATTAGATTTTCGATTTTATTCGAGAAAAAACATAACACAAACATCAATAATAAAAAAGATCCTAGAAGATAACTTGTTAAGGACCAAAAAAAGAAAAAATTAAAGTAACACTGAAAAAAAAATAGAAGAATAAGACATGGGTAATTAAAGCAAATTGGTTAATAATGGAAAGATTAAATTATATTATCAAGTTATGTTATATTTAAATACAACTTTTAGATACGTGTGGCTAGTTCAACACTGGAGGGTATTTTGTTCCATTGAATAATAGATTTGTAAATGGGAGATTGCTGGGCAGCACTAGAAACGCATTTAGGAATTTTAAAGGCTCTATTGGATGAACGGAGACAGTGGGCGTCGGAATTATTAATATTATAATAGGTTAGTAGTTGAGGTGGAAGATTATTGTGGACAGCAGAGTAAGCAAGCGATAAGTTTAGTTTTTGTATGATTTGATCAAGTGGAGCTATGCCAAAACCTGAATACAAATCACGGGTTGGATATAGACGGGGAAGCCGAAAAACTGCTTTAATTGCACGGTCTTTGGCAAATTTTAGTTCTTTAGTGAAGGACCGTTTTGTATTTCCCCAAACTGATCCGCAATAAGAAAGGTAAGGAAAAAAAAAGGAATAATAAAGGGTAACTAGGATGTCAGGAGGAAGAAAATAATTCAATCGGTTAATCATAGCTACTTGTCTCAAAATTATTGCTGGGATGTAAGAAATATGACTAGAGAATGATAAGCATGAGTCAATAAATACACCAAGAAACTTGGCAACCTCCACTTTTGGGAAGATGTCGGAGGAGTACCTGAGTCCGACAGCAGTTTGAATTACGTCTTTGTTGTAAGAGGCTCTGAATGATATTATTTGACTTTTTTTTTGCTATTAATGGTCATGTTATTCGTAAGGCACCACGCCTGAACTCTGTTCAGAAGGACTTGGGCAGAGGTTTTTGCCGATGGTAAATTGGAGCAAGTGATGAAGAAGTTGCTGTCATCAGCAAATAATACAGGATATACTGAAGGGCCCAGGTCCATAAAAAGAACATTGATATATAGGAGAAATAAAGTAGGAACTAGAACGGAACCTTGTGGGACACTCCTCCGAACAGATAAGGGCTGAGAGGATACTCCACCTAAGCTCACACTCTGTACCCTTCCAGATAGAAAAGAATCAAACCAAGAGAGGGGAATACCACGAATACCGTAGCTATTTAATTTACTTATTAAAACACTATGATCGACCATGTCAAAGGCCTTAGAAAAATCCAAAAATAAGCCCAATGCAGTTTTTTTAAGATCGAGTTGTGAGCGTATGAACTGTGTGGCGTCAATTAGAGCATGAGAAGTTGTAAATTTCAGCCTAAAGTCATATTGGTGAGGAGAAATCAAAGAAACGGAGTGCTGACTGTCAAACAGAAAGGGAGACAGACGTCTGAAGATGATTCTCTCGAGCACTTTGGATATAACTGGAAGAATTGAGATTGGACGATAATTACCTATCTCAGTTGGATCGCCCTTTTTAAGAACATGAATAACAATGGTTGACTTTAGTAAATCAGGGAAAACTCCGTGGGTTAAAGATAGGTTGGCAATATGCTTGATGGGCTCGTAAACAAAAGGAGATATGGTCTTCAGGAGCTTATTACTTAATCCATGACAGTCAGGTGTAAGACTATTAGAGAGAGAACCGATGATTTGAAGTACCTCATTGCTATCAGTTGGGCAGAAAAACATGGATCTAGGATTGTAGCAGGGGAATACAGCCTATAAGGAGGAGCGGTTGTCAGTATGAGGAACATTAGAAAAATAATTATTAAAAGCGTCAGGTGCATGTAAAGGGTAAATTAATCTACCATTTGTGTCTTTAAGGCAAATATGTATAGACCTAGATTTTCTATTTTTTTTGAGAGTATATCATTAATGGTGGACCAAATTTTTTTCAGGTTTCCTTTGCAATTGAGAATTTTTGTATAATAATAATTTTTCTTCGCTTCACGGATGAGTTTAGTGTATAAGTTTTTATAATTTTTATAATTTGATAGGTCAATGTCATCACTGGTCTTACAGGCTAACTTATATAATTTGTTTTTATGATAAGAGGAGACAATGAGGCTATGTGACATCCAGGGGCATATAGGGATATTTGTCCGGTTAGGTTTACAAATAGGAAAAGTTGAACGGATAATCTCACTTAGCCGTTGCGCAAAACCATTTGTGGCAGAATTTACCCCGTGACAATTGAAAACAGCGGACCAGTCAGTGGTTCTTAGGCAATCGATAAAATGGGTTATATTTGCAGAGCTGTAATTTCTAGTAGGTGTTGGGATATTAATTCTACAGCGTAAAGGTGGTGGTTGCAAAGGTAGTGACAAGTAAATAGGAAAATGGTCTGACAGATCCCAAAATATTATATTTGAGGACAGGTCATTTCCCAGGGAAGTGGATACAAAAATGTTATGAATTAATGTTGAAGTTGATCTCACAGGATCAACTCTACTGGGGAAAAAATTGTGGGTAGAAGACCACTCGCGGTTACTGATTCAAAAAAAGTGTCAGATTCAATATTTTTACCAACATTGAGTAGGTTGCAATTAAAGTCCCCAGGAACTATTGCCTTTTTATGGGGTAGGTTAATAAAATTAGAGAAATCATCAAACACTTACGCTATTTTGATTTGGTTCAATTTTAAGAGCAGAAGAAGCCCCAAAAGTTTGAACATAATACCCTCAGTCGTTCTTGGGATACTGCTGAGATACCTTATTGGGAATTAGCATTATCACAGTGCATTTTGATTTTATCTTAAGGCAACATTTAGTTTTTAAACATAATGGGCAAATTAGAGGGTGGGCGTGGGAGGGTGGGAGTGGAAGGGGCATTAGTTGCCCTACAAACACTTTTGACTATTAAAAAGGGCATAAGCCCTTTCTATTTTCAAACGAATGAGCCCTTTTCAAAGTTCCCACGACAACTCCTTCGATACGAAGGACCCTGGTCTAAACAACAACAAAAAAATTCACTAATCACTTTCAACTATTGAAAAGGGCACTAGCCCTTTGAATTTCCAATCGAAGGAGCCCTTTTTCAAGTTTTTACGGCAACACTTTCTATAAAAACCTTATATGCCCCCAGGGCACAACTTAAAACCCTTGCCCTGAGGGTTGTGGGGGAGAGTCCTCCTAAAAAACGTATTTTCTATCTGGAAATCTACTATGATGAACAAAATGGCTATCTCAAAATTTTGATTGGATGTGTTTGGGGGAATGATGGGCATTAGGGGGGGGGGGGCCAAGGTGCCCTCCAATCACGTTTTACAATTAAAATGGGCTCAAGCCCTTTGAATTTCCAATCAAATGAGCCCCTTTTGAATTTTTTAAGACAACGCCTTCTACAAAAACCTTATATGCCCCCAGGGCATAACTTAAAACTGTTGCTCCGAGGGTTGTGGGGGAGTGTCCTCCTCAAAAAGATATTTTCTATCTGAAAATCAACTACGCTGAACAAAATGGCTATCTCAAAATTTTGATTGGATGTGTTTGGGAGAATGATGGGCGTGGGGGGGCCTAGTTTCCCTCCAATCACTTTCGACTATTTAAAAGGGCAATAGCCCTTTAAATTTCCAATCGAATGAGGCTTTTTTGAAGTTTCTACGACAACGCCTTCTATAAAAACCTTATATGCCCCCAGGGCATAACTTAACACCATTGCCCCGAGGGTTGTGGGGGAGTGTCCTCCTCTAAAAGATATTTTCTATCGGAAAATCAACTACGCAGAACAAAATGGCTATCTCAAAATTTTGATTGGAAGTGTTTGGGAGAATGATGGGCGTGAGGGGGCCTAGTTTCCCTCCAATCACTTTCGACTATTTAAAAGGGCATTAGCCCTTTAAATTTCCAATCGAATGAGCCTTTTTTGAAGTCTCTACAACAATGCCTTCTATAAAAACCTTATATGCCCACAGGGCATAACTTAACACCTTTGCCCCACGGGTTGTAGGGGAGTGTCCTCCTCATAAACATATTTTCTATTTGAAAATCAACTACACTGAACAATATGGCTATCTCAAAATTGTGATTGGATGTGTTTGGGGGAATGATGGGCATGCGAGGGGGGGGCTAGTTGCCCTCCAATCACTTTCAACTATTAAAAAGGGCACTAGCCCTTTGAATTTCCAATAGAATGAGCCCCTTTTGAAGTTTTTACGACAACACCTGCTATAAAAACCTTATATGCCCCCAGGGCATAACTTATAACCCTTGCCCTGAGGGTGGTGGGGGACTTTCCTTCTCAAAAACATATTTTCTATCTGGAAATCAACTACGCTGAACAAAATAGCTATCTAAAGATTTTTATTGGATGTTTTTGGGGTAATGATGGGCGTGGGAGGGGGGGGGGGGCTATTTGCCCTCCAATCACTTTCTACTATTAAAAAGTGCACTAGCCCTTTGAATTTCCAATCCACTGAGCCTTTTTTGAAGTTTCCACGACAAAGCCTTCTATAAAAACCTTATATGCCCCCAGGGCATAACTTAAAACCCTTGCCCTGAGGATTGTAGGGGAGTTTCCTCCTCAAAAATATATTTTCTATCTGGAAATCTACTTTGCTGAAGAAAATAGCTATCTTAAAATTTTGATTGGATGTGTTTTGGCGAATGATAAGCGTGAGGGGGGGGGCTAGTTGCCCTCCAATCACATTCGACTTTTAAAAAGGGCACTAGCCCTTTGAATTTCCAATAGAATGAGCCCCTTTTGAAGGTTCTACAACAATGCGTGCTATAAAAACCTTATATGCCCCCAGGCTATAAGTTATAACCTTGACCCTGAAGGTTGTGGGGGAGTTTCGTCCTCAAAAACATATTTTCTATCGAGAAATCAACTACGGTGACCAAAATGGCTATCTAAAGATTTTTATTGGATATGTTTTGGGGAATGATGGGCGTGGGACGGGGGGGGGGCTATTTGCCCTCCAATCAATTTCGACTATTAAAAAGGGCACTAGCCCTTTGAATTTCCAATCGAATGAGCATTTTTTGAAGTTTCTATGACAGCGCTTTCTATAAAAACCTTATATGCTCCCAGGGCATAACTTAAAACCCTTGCTCTAAGGGTTGTGGGGGAGTGTCCTCCTCAAAAACATATTTTATATCCGGTAATCTACGACGCTGAATAAAATGGCTATCTCAAAATTTTGATTGGATGTGTTTGGGGGAATTATGGGTTTGGGGGGGGGGGCTTGTTGCCCTCCAATTACTTTTGACTATTAAAACGGGCACTAGCCCTTTGAATTTCCAATCGAATGAGCCTGTTTTGAAGTTTCTACGACAGTGCCTTCTATAAAAGACTTATATGTCCAAAGGGTATAACTCAAAACCCTTGTCCTGAGGGTTGTGGGGGAGTGTCCTCCTCAAAAACATATTTTCTATCTGGAAATGATCAACGCTCAATGAAATGGCTATATAAAAATTTTAATTTGATGTGTTTGGGGGAATGAGGGGCGTCAGGGGGGGGGGGGGGGCTAGTTGCCCTCCTATCACTTCCGACTATTAAAAAGGGCACTAGCCCTTTGAATTTCCAATCGAGTGAGCCCCTTTTGAAGTTTCTACGACAACACCTTCTATAAAAACCTTATATGCCCCCAGGGCATAATTTAAAACCCTTACCCTGAGGGCTCTTGGGAAGTGTCCTCCTCAAAAACATATTTTCTATCTGGAAATCAACTACGCTGAACAAAATGGCTATCTCAAAATTTTTATTGGATGTGTTTGGGGTAATGATGGGCGTAGATGGGGGGGGATAGTTGCCCTCCAATCACTTTCGGATATTAAAAAGGGCACTAGCCCTTTGAATTTCCAATCGAATGAGCCTTTTTTGAAGTTTCTACGACAACGCCTTCTATAAAAACCTTATATGCCCACAGGGCATAACTTAAAACACTTGCCCTGAGGGTTTTGGGGGAGTGTCCTCCTCAAAATCATATTTTCTATCTGGAGATCAACTACTCTGAACAAAATGTCTATCTAAAATTTTGATTGGATGTGTTTTTGCGAATGATGTGCGTGGGGGTGGGGTAGTTGCCCTCCAATCACTTTCGAATATTAAAAGGGGTACTAGCCCTTCAAATTTCCAATCGAATGAGCTTGTTTTAAAGTTTCTACGACAACACCTTCTATAAAAACTGTATATGCCCCCAGGGTATAACTTAAAACCCTTACCCTGAGGGTTGAGGGGGAGTGTCCTCCTCAAAAACATATTTTCTATCTGGAAATCAACTACGATGAACAAAATGGCCATCTCAAAATTTTGATTGAATGTGTTTGGAGGAATTATGGGCGTGGGGGGGGGGGGCTGGTGGCCCTCCAATCACTCTCGACTATTAATAAGGGCACTAGTCACTCCAATTTCCAATCGAATGAGCATTCTCGAAGTTTTTACGACATCTCCTTCGATGCGAAGTGCCCGGGTATGGACAAAAAAAACACATTGATGCTCCAATAATAATGCTATAATACTCCAATATTTTAGCTTCATTTTGCATTTCCTTTGTGAAATTTTGTTGGTATGTTATCCGGATAACCTTGACACCAAAGGTGTGTTCAGGAGGCTAGGGGGATTGATCTCCCTCCTCCTCCCTCAATGTGTTTGTCCGAGTAGTAGGGGAGCTATGGAATCCACAACGCCCATAAGATAGCTTTCAACGGCACCCAGGATTCCACAAAATGCCCTGGATTCCTATGACGCCTTGTTTTAAATGGTCAGCAGGGGTTTATAATGTCATAGGGTTGTTTTCTAAGAGATGTCGATGCTACGTCATGACAAACCCTCTGGATTCTACAACACGCCCTGGGAGACACGCCCCCCTGGATTCTGTAACAGCCGGAATTCCTGTGATGCCATAGAAGAAAAATCCCTGTTTTAAATGGTCAGATGTTACGTCAGTGTTTACATTTGGGGAAGAAACTCCCCCAGGATTCTGCAAGGCACTGTTTTAAATGACCTGGAGTTATGCAATAGAGGATGACAAAATCAGGGGTGACTTAGCTTCAGTATTAAAAAGAGGTCAGTTTATCAACATCTATGATATTGTAATGGAAGCTTTTAAAATATAGATATTGAAGGCGCTAACTATGGCTAAATGGAACCTACAGCGCCTAAAGTAGCAGTGGTAATCACAAGGGGTTGCCCACTAGAATTAGAATGGGACAAGATGTATGCAGAATATGTTATATCATTATGCATATTTAAGTCGGAAGAATAATTATGCTTTGCGGCAATAGTGAATATAGTGCATATATTGAGACTAAAACATGGATTGAATACATGTAATGAAGCATATTGAGGACAATTTGACTCACCCAATGAGAAAAGAGAGAAAATATATTCTTTTATTACATTTTTGACAATAAAGATGTATTATAATGATTTCTTTTTTGTTAGATATTTTAGTTGATTGTTTACTTCTCTCTCTAAGGGGACCAATAGGCATTGAGAATGTACACAAAGTAGAAACTTGCAGTGGTTAGTTTAGTCTATAATCGTCAGTGGAAGCGTCAAGAACGAAAATGGATGGATTAGAGAAACAGAAAATCTTACAGAATTTTGTAATATTGAAAAAGTGTTTACTTCTAAATGTTCAATTCCAGATGATAACCGTACAAAAGAAAAATTCTCCAAGAAAAGCTTGAAATTATCATGGAAAATGACTCTAAATCTTTGGACTATTGTATGAGGCTTATATGTGTTGGTCCGACTGCATTTACTCAGTTTATTGATGCATTAATTGAAACAAAACACAATGATATTATGGTCTTGCATTTAACCACTACTTAGATATTCATTTAAGACGGCCTTTTGTAAGACAACAAGAAATAAATCAAATAAGTTTTTTGACGCCACCTAATTATCTTTCCTCTTAGAAAACCTTACTTTTATTGATCGTGAGTCAGTTTCTTTTTGGCAGTGTGACAGTCAACACTCTAAAATGTTCTACAAATATCCACTATGTTTATATACATTGGGCAGCTGGTCCTCCTGTGACAACTTTATCCTCTATGCAACTTACATGGATGTTGATGTCTATAATGAAAAGTGTAGATTATGCAATCCATGTAAGTTGCATAGAGGATATGCTGAACAAATTAAGGACTGTAATTCCTGTCTTAAAGTGGTCTGTGACTCTCACCGTAGAGCATATCTATGCTCCAATTGTCACTACGATAAGCATGATTAAAGGGAAAATACTTAGCTCGGAACGAATGTAAAACTCCCGAACCTGATTTCAGTTTATTTTAAAGGGACTGATATCGTCGTGGTTTTAAATTGTTTTGGGAAAAATAATCTGGTCAACGTTTCAATAGCTGGAATAATAAAAGAGTACGGTTTCTACCTCATCATTGTGAAGAAACCAGCTGCAATCATTATAAACCTACAGATTTTTATTCGGATGTTTACAGAAAGTGACTCTCAATATGAGAATATCGCGTGTGTCATTACTTTAAATAGGCAAATAGAAACAAGTTGAGATTGTCTCCATAAATGAAACATTGGTGAGCACGAGCAACAATCTTTCATATTATGCAAGTTTTATACAGTTCATGTATATGGCTCCAATGTCGCATAAGAAATTGAGTGGTATTGCTATTGGATATGAACATAAAACGGACACTGACACTTGTAATATACTTAGAGATGTGAAAACAAAAGATTTGCATTTAGTCGGTAAACTAAATCATGAAATATTTAATATACCTCAATGGTTGCCTCCTAAATGTAAAGATTGATACAAAGTAAAAACTTTCACTGTCCAATTTTATTTTGAGAAAATTTGTTTTCACTGCACACGATTTAACAGTCTCTCTCATCTCGGCAATACTTCATATACGAAAACAACAAGTTTTGAGTTCTGTTACCTTGGCAAATGAAAAATTAAGAGCCTCTGGAAATAATATTAAATTGTTTGTTCCTGATATAAACACAAAATCAACGAAATATTGCTAAGAGTACACGTAGCTATGCTGATTCATCATTTATCAATGGCAAAATTCCTTCAAAACTTGCATTGGCTTTTGAAAAAATGCAAGCGCTGTTGGGTCTTGGACAAATTCTCCACATAAATATGAACTATTTGGACTTTCATCTCTTCTATGTAAAGTAAATGGAATTCCACTCTACAATCTGTTATTTTAGGAATCTTACAGGACCTTATATGAGTTGACAAGCAGTCCCTGGATCGAGATTCACAATTATATGAAAATTGGTATAACCGAAGAAACGTTAGCGAAAGCTCATGCTATCATTCTATTGGATTTGTCAGGTAATCAAGATATGACAATTGTCCGAAAGGATACTTTTTGTTTAGAGTGTACATTTTCCGAGCCATTGGAGGAGAATATTGCATTAATCTCGCTAAATCAGTTTCAAGCCTATTGGGAAATTACCCCTGACGGCATTGCTCTGTTAGACTTGGCACCATGAACACAAATAAAATAATCAATGTATTCAATTTGAATTCGTACATGTCCAAATAGAAATTCTATTGCATACCTTCGAATTTCCTTGAGCATATTCAAAGTGTGAACAATACCTTTATGATTGTTAACAGTAGCCCATCAACTGTAAAGACGGAATATTGGCATTGCATCTTTCAAAGAGCAAAGAATATTGATTTTTTTGATCTTCTTGGCTTTCCATATATGTTCTACAAGCCTAATATTAAAAATATTCTTGAGCAAAATGCAAAATATATTATTCGAAATTGGAAGCAGGTAAAACATTTATCAACCAAAACTGTGGTTTTCATGCACTATTAAATTTTATTTTTCGATGTCACGGACATACTTACAGTGACTTCCTCAACATTTATGGTGACAACCGACCATGGGACGACTTTCTAGTTGAAAATAGTCTTTCCTACCTGTACAATATAAATTTCGGTGTCCTAAGAGTGTAATGCTTTAAAAATGTACATAAATTTGTTTATTAATAGAATTTGTATTTACAAAACACTGTGTCCCTTTAGATTTCTTCTTCTGTAGGTAAGCATCAGAAATGATAAGTAGCAGCAGCTCGTAAGAATTAAACTTGTATTCATATTGGAAGGATTTAGCTTGTGTTCATATGATGCATATTATAAAATTCACATGTTACTATTTGCCTATTTGAAGTAATGACACACGCAATATTCTCATATTAAGACTCACTTTCTGTAAACAGCTGTAATGGGATAAATTTTCAAAAACCCCAAAATTTCCCAATTTAAGTTACCCAAATAAAGAATAAAATCACCCAAAATATTAACCTGGAGAGCTCGAGTAACCTACAAATCGAGCAAGACTCAAGCTTTCAATTTAACATAGTGAAACGAATGTATCTAATTATACGTTGTAATTATACCTTGTAATAAACATTGTAAGAATCTTTCCCACAGAAAAATCCAATAAATAAATTCGCCCAGGTGTCGCCAATAAATGCAATAAATATCATTTTGACCAAATCTTATATGACAGCCAACGTATAATGCAATTTGAATCTTAAGAGCT